>NW_027640473.1:0-84000 GCF_949752795.1 Hyperoodon ampullatus | reverse complement strand
GCATATCTTTAATTCTTCCTAATGTTCAGCATTTTTCCATGCCTTTTTAAATTTCTGGTACAGAAAAACAGAAAACAACAGAGAGTACAATTAACCTCTTGCAATTGTCTTCTTGGATGGTTGCCCTCTTTTGAATTGTTTGGTCAATTTTCGACCCCAGGATTGTTTCTGAGGGCAGGTGTCATTCACAGGCCTGCAATGAGTGTGAAGATTTAGTGACCATTAGCACTGGGTTTAAAGCTGCTGTTGTGGGAAATGGCCACAAGGCGGCAGCATTTCTCCATTCCCAAATCTGGTTACTAGGGCAGCAGAGCCTTTCTGGGACCAATGGAATACAGAAGAAGGCATCCTTGAAGTCTAATACAGAATAGCATGTCCTGGTGGACGGTAGAATGACCAGCAGGGTGTAGGAATTAGGAACTACTGGATGTATATCCTCGGTGGCTTCACTGAGTGTCCTGACATCCTTTACCAGGTCCCCAGCAGCCCACGGGGCTCTCGTGGTCAGGGCAATCGCAGTTTATGGAGCTCACCTGCACAACTACCCAGCAGCCCATGGGGCTCTCGTGGTCAGGCCCCTCCCAGGATATGGGGCTCACCTGGGCAGGTCCCAGCAGCCCACGGAGCTCTTTTGGTCAGGCCACTCCCAGGATATGGAACTCACCTGTGCAACTACCCAGCAGCCCATGGGGCTCTCGTGGTCAGGCCCCTCCCAGGATACGGAGCTCCCCTGGGCAGGTACGCCAGCAGGGCTAGGCACACAGGAACCGTGCCCATGGCCCACATTGGAGAGCACCTCAGATCGCCTGTCACTCAGAGCTGACACAGAGCACCTTAGAGCAGGACTTGCACTAACAAACAGCAGCTCTGACAGTTCTGTGACTCTGGGCATCACTCTGTGCGGCCTCCCTCTGCCTGGTCTTCCAGAGAGTTCCACTGCAGCCTGGGCACCAGGCCTCTGTCTCCACCCATCAGCCGTCCTCTCCCTGACTCCTGGATTCCTCTCATTAGGAGAGGGTCTTCTTGAAGTTGTCTCCCACTCATGGGCCAGATAAAATGATTAGAAAACAAGCCGGAGCTGCAGCCCCTTGTCTATCCTGACTCTCAGGAGCCCACACGTGTTCCTTGGACCTGGCCGGTTCAGCGAGGTCCATTTTCTGCAATGTGAGCCCCTGAGGGGTGAGGATTAGCTGAACTGGGCAGCCTGACACTGCCAGCCAGCCCTCCCCAGGTGTGCCTGGGTTGAGGTCAATAGAAACACCACTCCAGGCAGCAAGAGCCCCTGCAGCTGTGCCTGATGCCATATTCTCTGCCCCATCAGCAGACTCGGGGCTGTGCTGGCGGGAGGGAGTGAGGGGCCATGGCTTTGTGGGGGGCCCGGTGTGAGTGGGTCTCTGCTGGACTTTCTGCAGGAGTTGCCAGGCTGCCACCTTCTAAAGAAGAGGATGTGTCACCATACCTTCTGCTGGAATTTCTCCACTGGCAGAGGTGAGGAAGGAAAAAATCTGTTGGGTCTGGGACAGGAGGGGTATCTCAGGCAGGGAAATGGAAAGCTTCCAGAAGAGCGCCCGGTGCCAGGACCATCCTGGCTGTCCTGCAGGCACCAAGTCGGTCTGCATGCTGTCACTGGTGTGGCTCCACGGCCCTTCCTCTAGGCTTTCAAGTCCTTGTACATATTCAGGTGTTTTACTTGGGAAGGGTGGGAACAGTTTAGCAGCAGCTGGCTTGGGGCTCAGCTCACGTTTACTCACAGATGCCTCGGCATGGTCCCCCAGCTTTGCAATGAGGAAGCTGCTTGCGGGGGCGCTGCTGGCTTCATGGTAGATGATTCCCCACCTCTGACCATCTTCAGAATTGTTTACCCCTGGAGCAAGTGCCTGATAGGGTTTTCCTCTGTATAACTGGTTTTCCTCTGTATATTTCTTTTTTTGCTTCAAGGTAGATTTTATTCCTCTTTTATGTATTTATAGATATAAGCATGGAAATAATTCATTCATATAAATACATCTGGTGAAGGGAAACACTTTTATCTGTTTTATTTTTAAATTTTATTTATTTTCCATAATTTTGTAATTTAATTTATTTTTTTTATTTATACGGCAGGATATTATTAGTTATCTATTTTAGACATATACATGTATACACGTCAATGCCAATCCCGCAACTCATCCCAGCAGCACCACCCCATGGCTTTGCCCCTTTGGTGTCCATACGTGTGTTCTCTACCTCTGTGTCTCTATTTCTGCCCTGCCAACCGGTTCATCTGTACCATTTTTCTAGGTTCCACATGTATGCATTATATCTACAATATTTGTTTTTCTCTTTCCGACTTACTTCACTCTGTATGACAGTCTCTAGATCCATCGACGTCTCTACAAATGACCCAGTTTCATTCCTTTGTATGGCTGAGTAATATTCCATTTTATATATGCACCACATCTTTATCCATTCGTCTGGCTGTGGGCATTTAGGTTGCTTCCATTACCTGGCTATGGTAACTAGTTCTGCAATGAACATTGTGGTGAATGGGTCTTTTTGACTTATGGTTTTCTCTGGGTATATGCCCAGAAGTGGGATTGCTGGATCATATGGTAATTCTATCTTTAGTTTTTTAAGGAACGTCCATACTGTTCTCCATAGTGACTGTATCACTTTACATTCCCACCAATAGTGGAAGAGGGTTCCTTTTCTCCACACCCTCCCCAGCATTTGTTGTTTGTAGATTTTCTGATGATGCCCATTCTAACAGGTGTGAGGTGATACCTCATTGTAGTTTTGATTTGCATTTCTCTAATAATGAGAGATGTTGAGCAGCATTTCATGTGCGTCTTGGCCATCTCTGTGTCTTCTTTGAAGAAGTGTCTATTTAGATCTTCTAGCCATTTTTGTATTGGGTTGTTTGTTTTTTTAAGATTAAGCTGCATGAGCTGTTTCTATATATTGGAGATTAAACCTTTGTCCATTGATTCGTTTGCAAATGTTTTCTCCCGTTCTGAGGGTTGCCTTTTTCCATTCCCGTTTTTTAACAAAAAAGAAAGAAAGAAAAAGAAGCAGAACACAAATGTGTGTAAAATATGCCTCTTGAAACTGTCGTTTTGAAATATGAACGTCTTTTGTATTTTGGGGTCGATATACGACCCCAGGATTTGTTTTCAGGGCAGGTGTCATTTACAGGCCTGCAATTCTTTTGAATATCAAGTGACCATTAGCGCTGGGATTAAAGCTGCTGTTGTGTGAAACGGCCACAAGGTGGCAGCAGTTCTCCTTTACCAAATCTGGTTACTAGGACAACAGAGCCTCAATGCAAGTCGTGTTCTAGCTTGTAATTTAGAATGGAATGTGCCAGGTAAAAGCCCCTTACGTTTGTCTCACTACTTCTTGTTCGTACTTTTAATTTAATTTTTATTTCTTATCACAGCAAGTTGGATTACAATGTTTGGCTTGTTGTAGGTGTGCAAGATGTGGTTCTTTGACACATATACATATGTCTGTTCTTCCTGGGATCCTTTGCCCATGTACGTTATGACAGAATGTTGAGTAGTCTTCTCTTGGTATTCCGTAGGTGTTTGGTGATTATATATTTCACCTGTGTTTGTATATGTCCGTGAAGCGCAATATCCTAATGTATGCAATCCTCACACCTTTCCATTGGGGAACCATCAGTTTGTTTAATGAATCTGTGATTGCCCTTCTCTGTGGAAATATCTTCACTGGTGTCAATTTTTCAGTAACACCTATAAGTGATATCATACGATATGTGTCTTTCTGTTTCTGACTTACTACAAGTCACGTGATTACCTCTAGCCTCATCTACGGTGCTGCAAATGGCACTGTGTCCTTTTTTTCCTTGGCTAATATTCTGTCTGTATATGGACCGGTTCTTCTTTGTCCGCTCATCTGTTGATGGACTTTTTGGTTGCTTCCATGTCATGGCTATTGTAATGCTGCGGCAATGCACATTTGCCTGCCTGTGTCTTTCCAATTCTGTCTTCTTAGGTCATAGGCCCAGGAGTGGGCCTGCTGGATCATATGGTAGCAAAACGTTTACCTTGTAGAGGCACCTCCATTCTGTTCTCATTAGTGGCTCTTACCAGGTTACGTCCCACCTGAGGTTGAGGTTATGCTCTTCTCCACAACACCTTCAGCGTTTATTGTTTCTAGTATTTTTGCGGATGTATACTCTGACTCGTGTGAGCTGATACCACTTTGTGGTTGGATTTGCATGTGTCTCATAACCCCTTGAAATTGAACTTTCTGGCATGTCCTTCTTTTCTTCAAACTGTGAGTACCGCTTACCTCTTCAAATTGTTTTTGTGAAGTATGTGTGACACTTAGAAATAGTTTGGCCATTACCTCCCTCAAGACATTTTGAGGGCAGGTTACATTTACAGCCCTCCAGTACTGGTGCATATGAAGTGAACCTTAGCACAGGTTTTAAAGCTGCTGTTGCAGGAAATGGCCAGAGGGCGGCAGCATTTCTGCTTTTCCCAATCTGGTAACTAGGGAAACAGACCATCTAGGCAGTGGTGTTCCTCGGTTATATATTCGAGTGGAGTGTGCCCCCAAAAGCTGATGTCTCCTTACTCATGTTTGTTTTATAACTTGAATTTATAGTTTTTTATTGGAGTCATATTCCATTGTGTGCATGGACCACTTCTTCTTTGTGCATTCCTCTATTGATGGACATTTTCGTAGCTTCCAAGTTTTGGCTATGGTAAATATTGCTGGGGTGCAGGATTGCCACCCTGTGTCGTTTGTTTTTTTGCTGTACGTGGGCCTCTTGCTTCCGTGCACCCTCCCATTGCAGAGCACAGGCTCTGGATGTGCAGGCCCAGCAGCCGTAGCCCACGGCACCAGGCGCTCCGCGGCTTGTGTGATCGTCCCTAACCGGGGCATGATCCCGTGTCCCCTGCATTGGCAGGCAGACTCTCAACCACTGTGCCACCAGTGAAAACCAGCCTGTGTCTTTTTGATTCTCATCCCCTCAGGCGATAGGCCCAGCAGTGGGTATGCTTGATTGAATGGGAGCTCAGTATTTACCTTTACAAAGCACCACCTTTTTGTTTTCATTACTGGCTCTTACCATGTCCCACGTTGAACCAAGGGTAGGTACTTCTCCAAAACCCCTTCAGCATTTATTGTTTGCGGAATTTTTGCTGATGGCCATTCTGACTGGTGTGAGCTGATAAGTTTTTGTAATTTGGATTTGCATATCTTTAATTCTTCCTAATGTTCAGCATTTTTCCATGCCTTTTTAAATTTCTGGTACAGAAAAACAGAAAACAACAGAGAGTACAATTAACCTCTTGCAATTGTCTTCTTGGATGGTTGCCCTCTTTTGAATTGTTTGGTCAATTTTCGACCCCAGGATTGTTTCTGAGGGCAGGTGTCATTCACAGGCCTGCAATGAGTGTGAAGATTTAGTGACCATTAGCACTGGGTTTAAAGCTGCTGTTGTGGGAAATGGCCACAAGGCGGCAGCATTTCTCCATTCCCAAATCTGGTTACTAGGGCAGCAGAGCCTTTCTGGGACCAATGGAATACAGAAGAAGGCATCCTTGAAGTCTAATACAGAATAGCATGTCCTGGTGGACGGTAGAATGACCAGCAGGGTGTAGGAATTAGGAACTACTGGATGTATATCCTCGGTGGCTTCACTGAGTGTCCTGACATCCTTTACCAGGTCCCCAGCAGCCCACGGGGCTCTCGTGGTCAGGGCAATCGCAGTTTATGGAGCTCACCTGCACAACTACCCAGCAGCCCATGGGGCTCTCGTGGTCAGGCCCCTCCCAGGATATGGGGCTCACCTGGGCAGGTCCCAGCAGCCCACGGAGCTCTTTTGGTCAGGCCACTCCCAGGATATGGAGCTCACCTGTGCAACTACCCAGCAGCCCATGGGGCTCTCGTGGTCAGGCCCCTCCCAGGATACGGAGCTCCCCTGGGCAGGTACGCCAGCAGGGCTAGGCACACAGGAACCGTGCCCATGGCCCACATTGGAGAGCACCTCAGATCGCCTGTCACTCAGAGCTGACACAGAGCACCTTAGAGCAGGACTTGCACTAACAAACAGCAGCTCTGACAGTTCTGTGACTCTGGGCATCACTCTGTGCGGCCTCCCTCTGCCTGGTCTTCCAGAGAGTTCCACTGCAGCCTGGGCACCAGGCCTCTGTCTCCACCCATCAGCCGTCCTCTCCCTGACTCCTGGATTCCTCTCATTAGGAGAGGGTCTTCTTGAAGTTGTCTCCCACTCATGGGCCAGATAAAATGATTAGAAAACAAGCCGGAGCTGCAGCCCCTTGTCTATCCTGACTCTCAGGAGCCCACACGTGTTCCTTGGACCTGGCCGGTTCAGCGAGGTCCATTTTCTGCAATGTGAGCCCCTGAGGGGTGAGGATTAGCTGAACTGGGCAGCCTGACACTGCCAGCCAGCCCTCCCCAGGTGTGCCTGGGTTGAGGTCAATAGAAACACCACTCCAGGCAGCAAGAGCCCCTGCAGCTGTGCCTGATGCCATATTCTCTGCCCCATCAGCAGACTCGGGGCTGTGCTGGTGGGAGGGAGTGAGGGGCCATGGCTTTGTGGGGGGCCCGGTGTGAGTGGGTCTCTGCTGGACTTTCTGCAGGAGTTGCCAGGCTGCCACCTTCTAAAGAAGAGGATGTGTCACCATACCTTCTGCTGGAATTTCTCCACTGGCAGAGGTGAGGAAGGAAAAAATCTGTTGGGTCTGGGACAGGAGGGGTATCTCAGGCAGGGAAATGGAAAGCTTCCAGAAGAGCGCCCGGTGCCAGGACCATCCTGGCTGTCCTGCAGGCCCCAAGTCGGTCTGCATGCTGTCACTGGTGTGGCTCCACGGCCCTTCCTCTAGGCTTTCAAGTCCTTGTACATATTCAGGTGTTTTACTTGGGAAGGGTGGGAACAGTTTAGCAGCAGCTGGCTTGGGGCTCAGCTCACGTTTACTCACAGACGCCTCGGCATGGTCCCCCAGCTTTGCAATGAGGAAGCTGCTTGCGGGGGCGCTGCTGGCTTCATGGTAGATGATTCCCCACCTCTGACCATCTTCAGAATTGTTTACCCCTGGAGCAAGTGCCTGATAGGGTTTTCCTCTGTATAACTGGTTTTCCTCTGTAAATTTCTTTTTTTGCTTCAAGGTAGATTTTATTCCTCTTTTATGTATTTATAGATATAAGCATGGAAATAATTCATTCATATAAATACATCTGGTGAAGGGAAACACTTTTATCTGTTTTATTTTTAAATTTTATTTATTTTCCATAATTTTGTAATTTAATTTATTTTTTTTATTTATACGGCAGGATATTATTAGTTATCTATTTTAGACATATACATGTATACACGTCAATCCCAATCCCGCAACTCATCCCAGCAGCACCACCCCATGGCTTCGCCCCTTTGGTGTCCATACGTGTGTTCTCTACCTCTGTGTCTCTATTTCTGCCCTGCCAACCGGTTCATCTGTACCATTTTTCTAGGTTCCACATGTATGCATTATATCTACAATATTTGTTTTTCTCTTTCCGACTTACTTCACTCTGTATGACAGTCTCTAGATCCATCGACGTCTCTACAAATGACCCAGTTTCATTCCTTTGTATGGCTGAGTAATATTCCATTTTATATATGCACCACATCTTTATCCATTCGTCTGGCTGTGGGCATTTAGGTTGCTTCCATTACCTGGCTATGGTAACTAGTTCTGCAATGAACATTGTGGTGAATGGGTCTTTTTGACTTATGGTTTTCTCTGGGTATATGCCCAGAAGTGGGATTGCTGGATCATATGGTAATTCTATCTTTAGTTTTTTAAGGAACGTCCATACTGTTCTCCATAGTGACTGTATCACTTTACATTCCCACCAATAGTGGAAGAGGGTTCCTTTTCTCCACACCCTCCCCAGCATTTGTTGTTTGTAGATTTTCTGATGATGCCCATTCTAACAGGTGTGAGGTGATACCTCATTGTAGTTTTGATTTGCATTTCTCTAATAATGAGAGATGTTGAGCAGCATTTCATGTGCGTCTTGGCCATCTCTGTGTCTTCTTTGAAGAAGTGTCTATTTAGATCTTCTAGCCATTTTTGTATTGGGTTGTTTGTTTTTTTAAGATTAAGCTGCATGAGCTGTTTCTATATATTGGAGATTAAACCTTTGTCCATTGATTCGTTTGCAAATGTTTTCTCCCGTTCTGAGGGTTGCCTTTTTCCATTCCCGTTTTTTAACAAAAAAGAAAGAAAGAAAAAGAAGCAGAACACAAATGTGTGTAAAATATGCCTCTTGAAACTGTCGTTTTGAAATATGAACGTCTTTTGTATTTTGGGGTCGATATACGACCCCAGGATTTGTTTTCAGGGCAGGTGTCATTTACAGGCCTGCAATTCTTTTGAATATCAAGTGACCATTAGCGCTGGGATTAAAGCTGCTGTTGTGTGAAACGGCCACAAGGTGGCAGCAGTTCTCCTTTACCAAATCTGGTTACTAGGACAACAGAGCCTCAATGCAAGTCGTGTTCTAGCTTGTAATTTAGAATGGAATGTGCCAGGTAAAAGCCCCTTACGTTTGTCTCACTACTTCTTGTTCGTACTTTTAATTTAATTTTTATTTCTTATCACAGCAAGTTGGATTACAATGTTTGGCTTGTTGTAGGTGTGCAAGATGTGGTTCTTTGACACATATACATATGTCTGTTCTTCCTGGGATCCTTTGCCCATGTACGTTATGACAGAATGTTGAGTAGTCTTCTCTTGGTATTCCGTAGGTGTTTGGTGATTATATATTTCACCTGTGTTTGTATATGTCCGTGAAGCGCAATATCCTAATGTATGCAATCCTCACACCTTTCCATTGGGGAACCATCAGTTTGTTTAATGAATCTGTGATTGCCCTTCTCTGTGGAAATATCTTCACTGGTGTCAATTTTTCAGTAACACCTATAAGTGATATCATACGATATGTGTCTTTCTGTTTCTGACTTACTACAAGTCACGTGATTACCTCTAGCCTCATCTACGGTGCTGCAAATGGCACTGTGTCCTTTTTTTCCTTGGCTAATATTCTGTCTGTATATGGACCGGTTCTTCTTTGTCCGCTCATCTGTTGATGGACTTTTTGGTTGCTTCCATGTCATGGCTATTGTAATGCTGCGGCAATGCACATTTGCCTGCCTGTGTCTTTCCAATTCTGTCTTCTTAGGTCATAGGCCCAGGAGTGGGCCTGCTGGATCATATGGTAGCAAAACGTTTACCTTGTAGAGGCACCTCCATTCTGTTCTCATTAGTGGCTCTTACCAGGTTACGTCCCACCTGAGGTTGAGGTTATGCTCTTCTCCACAACACCTTCAGCGTTTATTGTTTCTAGTATTTTTGCGGATGTATACTCTGACTCGTGTGAGCTGATACCACTTTGTGGTTGGATTTGCATGTGTCTCATAACCCCTTGAAATTGAACTTTCTGGCATGTCCTTCTTTTCTTCAAACTGTGAGTACCGCTTACCTCTTCAAATTGTTTTTGTGAAGTATGTGTGACACTTAGAAATAGTTTGGCCATTACCTCCCTCAAGACATTTTGAGGGCAGGTTACATTTACAGCCCTCCAGTACTGGTGCATATGAAGTGAACCTTAGCACAGGTTTTAAAGCTGCTGTTGCAGGAAATGGCCAGAGGGCGGCAGCATTTCTGCTTTTCCCAATCTGGTAACTAGGGAAACAGACCATCTAGGCAGTGGTGTTCCTCGGTTATATATTCGAGTGGAGTGTGCCCCCAAAAGCTGATGTCTCCTTACTCATGTTTGTTTTATAACTTGAATTTATAGTTTTTTATTGGAGTCATATTCCATTGTGTGCATGGACCACTTCTTCTTTGTGCATTCCTCTATTGATGGACATTTTCGTAGCTTCCAAGTTTTGGCTATGGTAAATATTGCTGGGGTGCAGGATTGCCACCCTGTGTCGTTTGTTTTTTTGCTGTACATGGGCCTCTTGCTTCCGTGCACCCTCCCATTGCAGAGCACAGGCTCTGGATGTGCAGGCCCAGCAGCCGTAGCCCACGGCACCAGGCGCTCCGCGGCTTGTGTGATCGTCCCTAACCGGGGCATGATCCCGTGTCCCCTGCATTGGCAGGCAGACTCTCAACCACTGTGCCACCAGTGAAAACCAGCCTGTGTCTTTTTGATTCTCATCCCCTCAGGCGATAGGCCCAGCAGTGGGTATGCTTGATTGAATGGGAGCTCAGTATTTACCTTTACAAAGCACCACCTTTTTGTTTTCATTACTGGCTCTTACCATGTCCCACGTTGAACCAAGGGTAGGTACTTCTCCAAAACCCCTTCAGCATTTATTGTTTGCGGAATTTTTGCTGATGGCCATTCTGACTGGTGTGAGCTGATAAGTTTTTGTAATTTGGATTTGCATATCTTTAATTCTTCCTAATGTTCAGCATTTTTCCATGCCTTTTTAAATTTCTGGTACAGAAAAACAGAAAACAACAGAGAGTACAATTAACCTCTTGCAATTGTCTTCTTGGATGGTTGCCCTCTTTTGAATTGTTTGGTCAATTTTCGACCCCAGGATTGTTTCTGAGGGCAGGTGTCATTCACAGGCCTGCAATGAGTGTGAAGATTTAGTGACCATTAGCACTGGGTTTAAAGCTGCTGTTGTGGGAAATGGCCACAAGGCGGCAGCATTTCTCCATTCCCAAATCTGGTTACTAGGGCAGCAGAGCCTTTCTGGGACCAATGGAATACAGAAGAAGGCATCCTTGAAGTCTAATACAGAATAGCATGTCCTGGTGGACGGTAGAATGACCAGCAGGGTGTAGGAATTAGGAACTACTGGATGTATATCCTCGGTGGCTTCACTGAGTGTCCTGACATCCTTTACCAGGTCCCCAGCAGCCCACGGGGCTCTCGTGGTCAGGGCAATCGCAGTTTATGGAGCTCACCTGCACAACTACCCAGCAGCCCATGGGGCTCTCGTGGTCAGGCCCCTCCCAGGATATGGGGCTCACCTGGGCAGGTCCCAGCAGCCCACGGAGCTCTTTTGGTCAGGCCACTCCCAGGATATGGAGCTCACCTGTGCAACTACCCAGCAGCCCATGGGGCTCTCGTGGTCAGGCCCCTCCCAGGATACGGAGCTCCCCTGGGCAGGTACGCCAGCAGGGCTAGGCACACAGGAACCGTGCCCATGGCCCACATTGGAGAGCACCTCAGATCGCCTGTCACTCAGAGCTGACACAGAGCACCTTAGAGCAGGACTTGCACTAACAAACAGCAGCTCTGACAGTTCTGTGACTCTGGGCATCACTCTGTGCGGCCTCCCTCTGCCTGGTCTTCCAGAGAGTTCCACTGCAGCCTGGGCACCAGGCCTCTGTCTCCACCCATCAGCCGTCCTCTCCCTGACTCCTGGATTCCTCTCATTAGGAGAGGGTCTTCTTGAAGTTGTCTCCCACTCATGGGCCAGATAAAATGATTAGAAAACAAGCCGGAGCTGCAGCCCCTTGTCTATCCTGACTCTCAGGAGCCCACACGTGTTCCTTGGACCTGGCCGGTTCAGCGAGGTCCATTTTCTGCAATGTGAGCCCCTGAGGGGTGAGGATTAGCTGAACTGGGCAGCCTGACACTGCCAGCCAGCCCTCCCCAGGTGTGCCTGGGTTGAGGTCAATAGAAACACCACTCCAGGCAGCAAGAGCCCCTGCAGCTGTGCCTGATGCCATATTCTCTGCCCCATCAGCAGACTCGGGGCTGTGCTGGTGGGAGGGAGTGAGGGGCCATGGCTTTGTGGGGGGCCCGGTGTGAGTGGGTCTCTGCTGGACTTTCTGCAGGAGTTGCCAGGCTGCCACCTTCTAAAGAAGAGGATGTGTCACCATACCTTCTGCTGGAATTTCTCCACTGGCAGAGGTGAGGAAGGAAAAAATCTGTTGGGTCTGGGACAGGAGGGGTATCTCAGGCAGGGAAATGGAAAGCTTCCAGAAGAGCGCCCGGTGCCAGGACCATCCTGGCTGTCCTGCAGGCACCAAGTCGGTCTGCATGCTGTCACTGGTGTGGCTCCACGGCCCTTCCTCTAGGCTTTCAAGTCCTTGTACATATTCAGGTGTTTTACTTGGGAAGGGTGGGAACAGTTTAGCAGCAGCTGGCTTGGGGCTCAGCTCACGTTTACTCACAGACGCCTCGGCATGGTCCCCCAGCTTTGCAATGAGGAAGCTGCTTGCGGGGGCGCTGCTGGCTTCATGGTAGATGATTCCCCACCTCTGACCATCTTCAGAATTGTTTACCCCTGGAGCAAGTGCCTGATAGGGTTTTCCTCTGTATAACTGGTTTTCCTCTGTAAATTTCTTTTTTTGCTTCAAGGTAGATTTTATTCCTCTTTTATGTATTTATAGATATAAGCATGGAAATAATTCATTCATATAAATACATCTGGTGAAGGGAAACACTTTTATCTGTTTTATTTTTAAATTTTATTTATTTTCCATAATTTTGTAATTTAATTTATTTTTTTTTATTTATACGGCAGGATATTATTAGTTATCTATTTTAGACATATACATGTATACAAGTCAATCCCAATCCCGCAACTCATCCCAGCAGCTCACCCCATGGCTTCGCCCCTTTGGTGTCCATACGTGTGTTCTCTACCTCTGTGTCTCTATTTCTGCCCTGCCAACCGGTTCATCTGTACCATTTTTCTAGGTTCCACATGTATGCATTATATCTACAATATTTGTTTTTCTCTTTCCGACTTACTTCACTCTGTATGACAGTCTCTAGATCCATCGACGTCTCTACAAATGACCCAGTTTCATTCCTTTGTATGGCTGAGTAATATTCCATTTTATATATGCACCACATCTTTATCCATTCGTCTGGCTGTGGGCATTTAGGTTGCTTCCATTACCTGGCTATGGTAACTAGTTCTGCAATGAACATTGTGGTGAATGGGTCTTTTTGACTTATGGTTTTCTCTGGGTATATGCCCAGAAGTGGGATTGCTGGATCATATGGTAATTCTATCTTTAGTTTTTTAAGGAACGTCCATACTGTTCTCCATAGTGACTGTATCACTTTACATTCCCACCAATAGTGGAAGAGGGTTCCTTTTCTCCACACCCTCCCCAGCATTTGTTGTTTGTAGATTTTCTGATGATGCCCATTCTAACAGGTGTGAGGTGATACCTCATTGTAGTTTTGATTTGCATTTCTCTAATAATGAGAGATGTTGAGCAGCATTTCATGTGCGTCTTGGCCATCTCTGTGTCTTCTTTGAAGAAGTGTCTATTTAGATCTTCTAGCCATTTTTGTATTGGGTTGTTTGTTTTTTTAAGATTAAGCTGCATGAGCTGTTTCTATATATTGGAGATTAAACCTTTGTCCATTGATTCGTTTGCAAATGTTTTCTCCCGTTCTGAGGGTTGCCTTTTTCCATTCCCGTTTTTTAACAAAAAAGAAAGAAAGAAAAAGAAGCAGAACACAAATGTGTGTAAAATATGCCTCTTGAAACTGTCGTTTTGAAATATGAACGTCTTTTGTATTTTGGGGTCGATATACGACCCCAGGATTTGTTTTCAGGGCAGGTGTCATTTACAGGCCTGCAATTCTTTTGAATATCAAGTGACCATTAGCGCTGGGATTAAAGCTGCTGTTGTGTGAAACGGCCACAAGGTGGCAGCAGTTCTCCTTTACCAAATCTGGTTACTAGGACAACAGAGCCTCAATGCAAGTCGTGTTCTAGCTTGTAATTTAGAATGGAATGTGCCAGGTAAAAGCCCCTTACGTTTGTCTCACTACTTCTTGTTCGTACTTTTAATTTAATTTTTATTTCTTATCACAGCAAGTTGGATTACAATGTTTGGCTTGTTGTAGGTGTGCAAGATGTGGTTCTTTGACACATATACATATGTCTGTTCTTCCTGGGATCCTTTGCCCATGTACGTTATGACAGAATGTTGAGTAGTCTTCTCTTGGTATTCCGTAGGTGTTTGGTGATTATATATTTCACCTGTGTTTGTATATGTCCGTGAAGCGCAATATCCTAATGTATGCAATCCTCACACCTTTCCATTGGGGAACCATCAGTTTGTTTAATGAATCTGTGATTGCCCTTCTCTGTGGAAATATCTTCACTGGTGTCAATTTTTCAGTAACACCTATAAGTGATATCATACGATATGTGTCTTTCTGTTTCTGACTTACTACAAGTCACGTGATTACCTCTAGCCTCATCTACGGTGCTGCAAATGGCACTGTGTCCTTTTTTTCCTTGGCTAATATTCTGTCTGTATATGGACCGGTTCTTCTTTGTCCGCTCATCTGTTGATGGACTTTTTGGTTGCTTCCATGTCATGGCTATTGTAATGCTGCGGCAATGCACATTTGCCTGCCTGTGTCTTTCCAATTCTGTCTTCTTAGGTCATAGGCCCAGGAGTGGGCCTGCTGGATCATATGGTAGCAAAACGTTTACCTTGTAGAGGCACCTCCATTCTGTTCTCATTAGTGGCTCTTACCAGGTTACGTCCCACCTGAGGTTGAGGTTATGCTCTTCTCCACAACACCTTCAGCGTTTATTGTTTCTAGTATTTTTGCGGATGTATACTCTGACTCGTGTGAGCTGATACCACTTTGTGGTTGGATTTGCATGTGTCTCATAACCCCTTGAAATTGAACTTTCTGGCATGTCCTTCTTTTCTTCAAACTGTGAGTACCGCTTACCTCTTCAAATTGTTTTTGTGAAGTATGTGTGACACTTAGAAATAGTTTGGCCATTACCTCCCTCAAGACATTTTGAGGGCAGGTTACATTTACAGCCCTCCAGTACTGGTGCATATGAAGTGAACCTTAGCACAGGTTTTAAAGCTGCTGTTGCAGGAAATGGCCAGAGGGCGGCAGCATTTCTGCTTTTCCCAATCTGGTAACTAGGGAAACAGACCATCTAGGCAGTGGTGTTCCTCGGTTATATATTCGAGTGGAGTGTGCCCCCAAAAGCTGATGTCTCCTTACTCATGTTTGTTTTATAACTTGAATTTATAGTTTTTTATTGGAGTCATATTCCATTGTGTGCATGGACCACTTCTTCTTTGTGCATTCCTCTATTGATGGACATTTTCGTAGCTTCCAAGTTTTGGCTATGGTAAATATTGCTGGGGTGCAGGATTGCCACCCTGTGTCGTTTGTTTTTTTGCTGTACGTGGGCCTCTTGCTTCCGTGCACCCTCCCATTGCAGAGCACAGGCTCTGGATGTGCAGGCCCAGCAGCCGTAGCCCACGGCACCAGGCGCTCCGCGGCTTGTGTGATCGTCCCTAACCGGGGCATGATCCCGTGTCCCCTGCATTGGCAGGCAGACTCTCAACCACTGTGCCACCAGTGAAAACCAGCCTGTGTCTTTTTGATTCTCATCCCCTCAGGCGATAGGCCCAGCAGTGGGTATGCTTGATTGAATGGGAGCTCAGTATTTACCTTTACAAAGCACCACCTTTTTGTTTTCATTACTGGCTCTTACCATGTCCCACGTTGAACCAAGGGTAGGTACTTCTCCAAAACCCCTTCAGCATTTATTGTTTGCGGAATTTTTGCTGATGGCCATTCTGACTGGTGTGAGCTGATAAGTTTTTGTAATTTGGATTTGCATATCTTTAATTCTTCCTAATGTTCAGCATTTTTCCATGCCTTTTTAAATTTCTGGTACAGAAAAACAGAAAACAACAGAGAGTACAATTAACCTCTTGCAATTGTCTTCTTGGATGGTTGCCCTCTTTTGAATTGTTTGGTCAATTTTCGACCCCAGGATTGTTTCTGAGGGCAGGTGTCATTCACAGGCCTGCAATGAGTGTGAAGATTTAGTGACCATTAGCACTGGGTTTAAAGCTGCTGTTGTGGGAAATGGCCACAAGGCGGCAGCATTTCTCCATTCCCAAATCTGGTTACTAGGGCAGCAGAGCCTTTCTGGGACCAATGGAATACAGAAGAAGGCATCCTTGAAGTCTAATACAGAATAGCATGTCCTGGTGGACGGTAGAATGACCAGCAGGGTGTAGGAATTAGGAACTACTGGATGTATATCCTCGGTGGCTTCACTGAGTGTCCTGACATCCTTTACCAGGTCCCCAGCAGCCCACGGGGCTCTCGTGGTCAGGGCAATCGCAGTTTATGGAGCTCACCTGCACAACTACCCAGCAGCCCATGGGGCTCTCGTGGTCAGGCCCCTCCCAGGATATGGGGCTCACCTGGGCAGGTCCCAGCAGCCCACGGAGCTCTTTTGGTCAGGCCACTCCCAGGATATGGAGCTCACCTGTGCAACTACCCAGCAGCCCATGGGGCTCTCGTGGTCAGGCCCCTCCCAGGATACGGAGCTCCCCTGGGCAGGTACGCCAGCAGGGCTAGGCACACAGGAACCGTGCCCATGGCCCACATTGGAGAGCACCTCAGATCGCCTGTCACTCAGAGCTGACACAGAGCACCTTAGAGCAGGACTTGCACTAACAAACAGCAGCTCTGACAGTTCTGTGACTCTGGGCATCACTCTGTGCGGCCTCCCTCTGCCTGGTCTTCCAGAGAGTTCCACTGCAGCCTGGGCACCAGGCCTCTGTCTCCACCCATCAGCCGTCCTCTCCCTGACTCCTGGATTCCTCTCATTAGGAGAGGGTCTTCTTGAAGTTGTCTCCCACTCATGGGCCAGATAAAATGATTAGAAAACAAGCCGGAGCTGCAGCCCCTTGTCTATCCTGACTCTCAGGAGCCCACACGTGTTCCTTGGACCTGGCCGGTTCAGCGAGGTCCATTTTCTGCAATGTGAGCCCCTGAGGGGTGAGGATTAGCTGAACTGGGCAGCCTGACACTGCCAGCCAGCCCTCCCCAGGTGTGCCTGGGTTGAGGTCAATAGAAACACCACTCCAGGCAGCAAGAGCCCCTGCAGCTGTGCCTGATGCCATATTCTCTGCCCCATCAGCAGACTCGGGGCTGTGCTGGTGGGAGGGAGTGAGGGGCCATGGCTTTGTGGGGGGCCCGGTGTGAGTGGGTCTCTGCTGGACTTTCTGCAGGAGTTGCCAGGCTGCCACCTTCTAAAGAAGAGGATGTGTCACCATACCTTCTGCTGGAATTTCTCCACTGGCAGAGGTGAGGAAGGAAAAAATCTGTTGGGTCTGGGACAGGAGGGGTATCTCAGGCAGGGAAATGGAAAGCTTCCAGAAGAGCGCCCGGTGCCAGGACCATCCTGGCTGTCCTGCAGGCCCCAAGTCGGTCTGCATGCTGTCACTGGTGTGGCTCCACGGCCCTTCCTCTAGGCTTTCAAGTCCTTGTACATATTCAGGTGTTTTACTTGGGAAGGGTGGGAACAGTTTAGCAGCAGCTGGCTTGGGGCTCAGCTCACGTTTACTCACAGACGCCTCGGCATGGTCCCCCAGCTTTGCAATGAGGAAGCTGCTTGCGGGGGCGCTGCTGGCTTCATGGTAGATGATTCCCCACCTCTGACCATCTTCAGAATTGTTTACCCCTGGAGCAAGTGCCTGATAGGGTTTTCCTCTGTATAACTGGTTTTCCTCTGTAAATTTCTTTTTTTGCTTCAAGGTAGATTTTATTCCTCTTTTATGTATTTATAGATATAAGCATGGAAATAATTCATTCATATAAATACATCTGGTGAAGGGAAACACTTTTATCTGTTTTATTTTTAAATTTTATTTATTTTCCATAATTTTGTAATTTAATTTATTTTTTTTATTTATACGGCAGGATATTATTAGTTATCTATTTTAGACATATACATGTATACACGTCAATCCCAATCCCGCAACTCATCCCAGCAGCACCACCCCATGGCTTCGCCCCTTTGGTGTCCATACGTGTGTTCTCTACCTCTGTGTCTCTATTTCTGCCCTGCCAACCGGTTCATCTGTACCATTTTTCTAGGTTCCACATGTATGCATTATATCTACAATATTTGTTTTTCTCTTTCCGACTTACTTCACTCTGTATGACAGTCTCTAGATCCATCGACGTCTCTACAAATGACCCAGTTTCATTCCTTTGTATGGCTGAGTAATATTCCATTTTATATATGCACCACATCTTTATCCATTCGTCTGGCTGTGGGCATTTAGGTTGCTTCCATTACCTGGCTATGGTAACTAGTTCTGCAATGAACATTGTGGTGAATGGGTCTTTTTGACTTATGGTTTTCTCTGGGTATATGCCCAGAAGTGGGATTGCTGGATCATATGGTAATTCTATCTTTAGTTTTTTAAGGAACGTCCATACTGTTCTCCATAGTGACTGTATCACTTTACATTCCCACCAATAGTGGAAGAGGGTTCCTTTTCTCCACACCCTCCCCAGCATTTGTTGTTTGTAGATTTTCTGATGATGCCCATTCTAACAGGTGTGAGGTGATACCTCATTGTAGTTTTGATTTGCATTTCTCTAATAATGAGAGATGTTGAGCAGCATTTCATGTGCGTCTTGGCCATCTCTGTGTCTTCTTTGAAGAAGTGTCTATTTAGATCTTCTAGCCATTTTTGTATTGGGTTGTTTGTTTTTTTAAGATTAAGCTGCATGAGCTGTTTCTATATATTGGAGATTAAACCTTTGTCCATTGATTCGTTTGCAAATGTTTTCTCCCGTTCTGAGGGTTGCCTTTTTCCATTCCCGTTTTTTAACAAAAAAGAAAGAAAGAAAAAGAAGCAGAACACAAATGTGTGTAAAATATGCCTCTTGAAACTGTCGTTTTGAAATATGAACGTCTTTTGTATTTTGGGGTCGATATACGACCCCAGGATTTGTTTTCAGGGCAGGTGTCATTTACAGGCCTGCAATTCTTTTGAATATCAAGTGACCATTAGCGCTGGGATTAAAGCTGCTGTTGTGTGAAACGGCCACAAGGTGGCAGCAGTTCTCCTTTACCAAATCTGGTTACTAGGACAACAGAGCCTCAATGCAAGTCGTGTTCTAGCTTGTAATTTAGAATGGAATGTGCCAGGTAAAAGCCCCTTACGTTTGTCTCACTACTTCTTGTTCGTACTTTTAATTTAATTTTTATTTCTTATCACAGCAAGTTGGATTACAATGTTTGGCTTGTTGTAGGTGTGCAAGATGTGGTTCTTTGACACATATACATATGTCTGTTCTTCCTGGGATCCTTTGCCCATGTACGTTATGACAGAATGTTGAGTAGTCTTCTCTTGGTATTCCGTAGGTGTTTGGTGATTATATATTTCACCTGTGTTTGTATATGTCCGTGAAGCGCAATATCCTAATGTATGCAATCCTCACACCTTTCCATTGGGGAACCATCAGTTTGTTTAATGAATCTGTGATTGCCCTTCTCTGTGGAAATATCTTCACTGGTGTCAATTTTTCAGTAACACCTATAAGTGATATCATACGATATGTGTCTTTCTGTTTCTGACTTACTACAAGTCACGTGATTACCTCTAGCCTCATCTACGGTGCTGCAAATGGCACTGTGTCCTTTTTTTCCTTGGCTAATATTCTGTCTGTATATGGACCGGTTCTTCTTTGTCCGCTCATCTGTTGATGGACTTTTTGGTTGCTTCCATGTCATGGCTATTGTAATGCTGCGGCAATGCACATTTGCCTGCCTGTGTCTTTCCAATTCTGTCTTCTTAGGTCATAGGCCCAGGAGTGGGCCTGCTGGATCATATGGTAGCAAAACGTTTACCTTGTAGAGGCACCTCCATTCTGTTCTCATTAGTGGCTCTTACCAGGTTACGTCCCACCTGAGGTTGAGGTTATGCTCTTCTCCACAACACCTTCAGCGTTTATTGTTTCTAGTATTTTTGCGGATGTATACTCTGACTCGTGTGAGCTGATACCACTTTGTGGTTGGATTTGCATGTGTCTCATAACCCCTTGAAATTGAACTTTCTGGCATGTCCTTCTTTTCTTCAAACTGTGAGTACCGCTTACCTCTTCAAATTGTTTTTGTGAAGTATGTGTGACACTTAGAAATAGTTTGGCCATTACCTCCCTCAAGACATTTTGAGGGCAGGTTACATTTACAGCCCTCCAGTACTGGTGCATATGAAGTGAACCTTAGCACAGGTTTTAAAGCTGCTGTTGCAGGAAATGGCCAGAGGGCGGCAGCATTTCTGCTTTTCCCAATCTGGTAACTAGGGAAACAGACCATCTAGGCAGTGGTGTTCCTCGGTTATATATTCGAGTGGAGTGTGCCCCCAAAAGCTGATGTCTCCTTACTCATGTTTGTTTTATAACTTGAATTTATAGTTTTTTATTGGAGTCATATTCCATTGTGTGCATGGACCACTTCTTCTTTGTGCATTCCTCTATTGATGGACATTTTCGTAGCTTCCAAGTTTTGGCTATGGTAAATATTGCTGGGGTGCAGGATTGCCACCCTGTGTCGTTTGTTTTTTTGCTGTACATGGGCCTCTTGCTTCCGTGCACCCTCCCATTGCAGAGCACAGGCTCTGGATGTGCAGGCCCAGCAGCCGTAGCCCACGGCACCAGGCGCTCCGCGGCTTGTGTGATCGTCCCTAACCGGGGCATGATCCCGTGTCCCCTGCATTGGCAGGCAGACTCTCAACCACTGTGCCACCAGTGAAAACCAGCCTGTGTCTTTTTGATTCTCATCCCCTCAGGCGATAGGCCCAGCAGTGGGTATGCTTGATTGAATGGGAGCTCAGTATTTACCTTTACAAAGCACCACCTTTTTGTTTTCATTACTGGCTCTTACCATGTCCCACGTTGAACCAAGGGTAGGTACTTCTCCAAAACCCCTTCAGCATTTATTGTTTGCGGAATTTTTGCTGATGGCCATTCTGACTGGTGTGAGCTGATAAGTTTTTGTAATTTGGATTTGCATATCTTTAATTCTTCCTAATGTTCAGCATTTTTCCATGCCTTTTTAAATTTCTGGTACAGAAAAACAGAAAACAACAGAGAGTACAATTAACCTCTTGCAATTGTCTTCTTGGATGGTTGCCCTCTTTTGAATTGTTTGGTCAATTTTCGACCCCAGGATTGTTTCTGAGGGCAGGTGTCATTCACAGGCCTGCAATGAGTGTGAAGATTTAGTGACCATTAGCACTGGGTTTAAAGCTGCTGTTGTGGGAAATGGCCACAAGGCGGCAGCATTTCTCCATTCCCAAATCTGGTTACTAGGGCAGCAGAGCCTTTCTGGGACCAATGGAATACAGAAGAAGGCATCCTTGAAGTCTAATACAGAATAGCATGTCCTGGTGGACGGTAGAATGACCAGCAGGGTGTAGGAATTAGGAACTACTGGATGTATATCCTCGGTGGCTTCACTGAGTGTCCTGACATCCTTTACCAGGTCCCCAGCAGCCCACGGGGCTCTCGTGGTCAGGGCAATCGCAGTTTATGGAGCTCACCTGCACAACTACCCAGCAGCCCATGGGGCTCTCGTGGTCAGGCCCCTCCCAGGATATGGGGCTCACCTGGGCAGGTCCCAGCAGCCCACGGAGCTCTTTTGGTCAGGCCACTCCCAGGATATGGAGCTCACCTGTGCAACTACCCAGCAGCCCATGGGGCTCTCGTGGTCAGGCCCCTCCCAGGATACGGAGCTCCCCTGGGCAGGTACGCCAGCAGGGCTAGGCACACAGGAACCGTGCCCATGGCCCACATTGGAGAGCACCTCAGATCGCCTGTCACTCAGAGCTGACACAGAGCACCTTAGAGCAGGACTTGCACTAACAAACAGCAGCTCTGACAGTTCTGTGACTCTGGGCATCACTCTGTGCGGCCTCCCTCTGCCTGGTCTTCCAGAGAGTTCCACTGCAGCCTGGGCACCAGGCCTCTGTCTCCACCCATCAGCCGTCCTCTCCCTGACTCCTGGATTCCTCTCATTAGGAGAGGGTCTTCTTGAAGTTGTCTCCCACTCATGGGCCAGATAAAATGATTAGAAAACAAGCCGGAGCTGCAGCCCCTTGTCTATCCTGACTCTCAGGAGCCCACACGTGTTCCTTGGACCTGGCCGGTTCAGCGAGGTCCATTTTCTGCAATGTGAGCCCCTGAGGGGTGAGGATTAGCTGAACTGGGCAGCCTGACACTGCCAGCCAGCCCTCCCCAGGTGTGCCTGGGTTGAGGTCAATAGAAACACCACTCCAGGCAGCAAGAGCCCCTGCAGCTGTGCCTGATGCCATATTCTCTGCCCCATCAGCAGACTCGGGGCTGTGCTGGTGGGAGGGAGTGAGGGGCCATGGCTTTGTGGGGGGCCCGGTGTGAGTGGGTCTCTGCTGGACTTTCTGCAGGAGTTGCCAGGCTGCCACCTTCTAAAGAAGAGGATGTGTCACCATACCTTCTGCTGGAATTTCTCCACTGGCAGAGGTGAGGAAGGAAAAAATCTGTTGGGTCTGGGACAGGAGGGGTATCTCAGGCAGGGAAATGGAAAGCTTCCAGAAGAGCGCCCGGTGCCAGGACCATCCTGGCTGTCCTGCAGGCACCAAGTCGGTCTGCATGCTGTCACTGGTGTGGCTCCACGGCCCTTCCTCTAGGCTTTCAAGTCCTTGTACATATTCAGGTGTTTTACTTGGGAAGGGTGGGAACAGTTTAGCAGCAGCTGGCTTGGGGCTCAGCTCACGTTTACTCACAGACGCCTCGGCATGGTCCCCCAGCTTTGCAATGAGGAAGCTGCTTGCGGGGGCGCTGCTGGCTTCATGGTAGATGATTCCCCACCTCTGACCATCTTCAGAATTGTTTACCCCTGGAGCAAGTGCCTGATAGGGTTTTCCTCTGTATAACTGGTTTTCCTCTGTAAATTTCTTTTTTTGCTTCAAGGTAGATTTTATTCCTCTTTTATGTATTTATAGATATAAGCATGGAAATAATTCATTCATATAAATACATCTGGTGAAGGGAAACACTTTTATCTGTTTTATTTTTAAATTTTATTTATTTTCCATAATTTTGTAATTTAATTTATTTTTTTTTATTTATACGGCAGGATATTATTAGTTATCTATTTTAGACATATACATGTATACAAGTCAATCCCAATCCCGCAACTCATCCCAGCAGCTCACCCCATGGCTTCGCCCCTTTGGTGTCCATACGTGTGTTCTCTACCTCTGTGTCTCTATTTCTGCCCTGCCAACCGGTTCATCTGTACCATTTTTCTAGGTTCCACATGTATGCATTATATCTACAATATTTGTTTTTCTCTTTCCGACTTACTTCACTCTGTATGACAGTCTCTAGATCCATCGACGTCTCTACAAATGACCCAGTTTCATTCCTTTGTATGGCTGAGTAATATTCCATTTTATATATGCACCACATCTTTATCCATTCGTCTGGCTGTGGGCATTTAGGTTGCTTCCATTACCTGGCTATGGTAACTAGTTCTGCAATGAACATTGTGGTGAATGGGTCTTTTTGACTTATGGTTTTCTCTGGGTATATGCCCAGAAGTGGGATTGCTGGATCATATGGTAATTCTATCTTTAGTTTTTTAAGGAACGTCCATACTGTTCTCCATAGTGACTGTATCACTTTACATTCCCACCAATAGTGGAAGAGGGTTCCTTTTCTCCACACCCTCCCCAGCATTTGTTGTTTGTAGATTTTCTGATGATGCCCATTCTAACAGGTGTGAGGTGATACCTCATTGTAGTTTTGATTTGCATTTCTCTAATAATGAGAGATGTTGAGCAGCATTTCATGTGCGTCTTGGCCATCTCTGTGTCTTCTTTGAAGAAGTGTCTATTTAGATCTTCTAGCCATTTTTGTATTGGGTTGTTTGTTTTTTTAAGATTAAGCTGCATGAGCTGTTTCTATATATTGGAGATTAAACCTTTGTCCATTGATTCGTTTGCAAATGTTTTCTCCCGTTCTGAGGGTTGCCTTTTTCCATTCCCGTTTTTTAACAAAAAAGAAAGAAAGAAAAAGAAGCAGAACACAAATGTGTGTAAAATATGCCTCTTGAAACTGTCGTTTTGAAATATGAACGTCTTTTGTATTTTGGGGTCGATATACGACCCCAGGATTTGTTTTCAGGGCAGGTGTCATTTACAGGCCTGCAATTCTTTTGAATATCAAGTGACCATTAGCGCTGGGATTAAAGCTGCTGTTGTGTGAAACGGCCACAAGGTGGCAGCAGTTCTCCTTTACCAAATCTGGTTACTAGGACAACAGAGCCTCAATGCAAGTCGTGTTCTAGCTTGTAATTTAGAATGGAATGTGCCAGGTAAAAGCCCCTTACGTTTGTCTCACTACTTCTTGTTCGTACTTTTAATTTAATTTTTATTTCTTATCACAGCAAGTTGGATTACAATGTTTGGCTTGTTGTAGGTGTGCAAGATGTGGTTCTTTGACACATATACATATGTCTGTTCTTCCTGGGATCCTTTGCCCATGTACGTTATGACAGAATGTTGAGTAGTCTTCTCTTGGTATTCCGTAGGTGTTTGGTGATTATATATTTCACCTGTGTTTGTATATGTCCGTGAAGCGCAATATCCTAATGTATGCAATCCTCACACCTTTCCATTGGGGAACCATCAGTTTGTTTAATGAATCTGTGATTGCCCTTCTCTGTGGAAATATCTTCACTGGTGTCAATTTTTCAGTAACACCTATAAGTGATATCATACGATATGTGTCTTTCTGTTTCTGACTTACTACAAGTCACGTGATTACCTCTAGCCTCATCTACGGTGCTGCAAATGGCACTGTGTCCTTTTTTTCCTTGGCTAATATTCTGTCTGTATATGGACCGGTTCTTCTTTGTCCGCTCATCTGTTGATGGACTTTTTGGTTGCTTCCATGTCATGGCTATTGTAATGCTGCGGCAATGCACATTTGCCTGCCTGTGTCTTTCCAATTCTGTCTTCTTAGGTCATAGGCCCAGGAGTGGGCCTGCTGGATCATATGGTAGCAAAACGTTTACCTTGTAGAGGCACCTCCATTCTGTTCTCATTAGTGGCTCTTACCAGGTTACGTCCCACCTGAGGTTGAGGTTATGCTCTTCTCCACAACACCTTCAGCGTTTATTGTTTCTAGTATTTTTGCGGATGTATACTCTGACTCGTGTGAGCTGATACCACTTTGTGGTTGGATTTGCATGTGTCTCATAACCCCTTGAAATTGAACTTTCTGGCATGTCCTTCTTTTCTTCAAACTGTGAGTACCGCTTACCTCTTCAAATTGTTTTTGTGAAGTATGTGTGACACTTAGAAATAGTTTGGCCATTACCTCCCTCAAGACATTTTGAGGGCAGGTTACATTTACAGCCCTCCAGTACTGGTGCATATGAAGTGAACCTTAGCACAGGTTTTAAAGCTGCTGTTGCAGGAAATGGCCAGAGGGCGGCAGCATTTCTGCTTTTCCCAATCTGGTAACTAGGGAAACAGACCATCTAGGCAGTGGTGTTCCTCGGTTATATATTCGAGTGGAGTGTGCCCCCAAAAGCTGATGTCTCCTTACTCATGTTTGTTTTATAACTTGAATTTATAGTTTTTTATTGGAGTCATATTCCATTGTGTGCATGGACCACTTCTTCTTTGTGCATTCCTCTATTGATGGACATTTTCGTTGCTTCCAAGTTTTGGCTATGGTAAATATTGCTGGGGTGCAGGATTGCCACCCTGTGTCGTTTGTTTTTTTGCTGTACGTGGGCCTCTTGCTTCCGTGCACCCTCCCATTGCAGAGCACAGGCTCTGGATGTGCAGGCCCAGCAGCCGTAGCTCACGGCACCAGGCGCTCCGCGGCATGTGTGATCATCCCTAACCGGGGCATTATCCCGTGTCCCCTGCATTGGCAGGCAGACTCTCAACCACTGTGCCACCAGTGAAAACCAGCCTGTGTCTTTTTGATTCTCATCCCCTCAGGCGATAGGCCCAGCAGTGGGTATGCTTGATTGAATGGGAGCTCAGTATTTACCTTTACAAAGCACCACCTTTTTGTTTTCATTACTGGCTCTTACCATGTCCCACGTTGAACCAAGGGTAGGTACTTCTCCAAAACCCCTTCAGCATTTATTGTTTGCAGAATTTTTGCTGATGGCCATTCTGACTGGTGTGAGCTGATAAGTTTTTGTAATTTGGATTTGCATATCTTTAATTCTTCCTAATGTTCAGCATTTTTCCATGCCTTTTTAAATTTCTGGTACAGAAAAACAGAAAACAGCAGAGAGTACAATTAACCTCTTGCAATTGTCTTCTTGGATGGTTGCCCTCTTTTGAATTGTTTGGTCAATTTTCGACCCCAGGATTGTTTCTGAGGGCAGGTGTCATTCACAGGCCTGCAATGAGTGTGAAGATTTAGTGACCATTAGCACTGGGTTTAAAGCTGCTGTTGTGGGAAATGGCCACAAGGCGGCAGCATTTCTCCATTCCCAAATCTGGTTACTAGGGCAGCAGAGCCTTTCTGGGACCAATGGAATACAGAAGAAGGCATCCTTGAAGTCTAATACAGAATAGCATGTCCTGGTGGACGGTAGAATGACCAGCAGGGTGTAGGAATTAGGAACTACTGGATGTATATCCTCGGTGGCTTCACTGAGTGTCCTGACATCCTTTACCAGGTCCCCAGCAGCCCACGGGGCTCTCGTGGTCAGGGCAATCGCAGTTTATGGAGCTCACCTGCACAACTACCCAGCAGCCCATGGGGCTCTCATGGTCAGGCCCCTCCCAGGATATGGGGCTCACCTGGGCAGGTCCCAGCAGCCCACGGAGCTCTTTTGGTCAGGCCACTCCCAGGATATGGAGCTCACCTGTGCAACTACCCAGCAGCCCATGGGGCTCTCGTGGTCAGGCCCCTCCCAGGATACGGAGCTCCCCTGGGCAGGTACGCCAGCAGGGCTAGGCACACAGGAACCGTGCCCATGGCCCACATTGGAGAGCACCTCAGATCGCCTGTCACTCAGAGCTGACACAGAGCACCTTAGAGCAGGACTTGCACTAACAAACAGCAGCTCTGACAGTTCTGTGACTCTGGGCATCACTCTGTGCGGCCTCCCTCTGCCTGGTCTTCCAGAGAGTTCCACTGCAGCCTGGGCACCAGGCCTCTGTCTCCACCCATCAGCCGTCCTCTCCCTGACTCCTGGATTCCTCTCATTAGGAGAGGGTCTTCTTGAAGTTGTCTCCCACTCATGGGCCAGATAAAATGATTAGAAAACAAGCCGGAGCTGCAGCCCCTTGTCTATCCTGACTCTCAGGAGCCCACACGTGTTCCTTGGACCTGGCCGGTTCAGCGAGGTCCATTTTCTGCAATGTGAGCCCCTGAGGGGTGAGGATTAGCTGAACTGGGCAGCCTGACACTGCCAGCCAGCCCTCCCCAGGTGTGCCTGGGTTGAGGTCAATAGAAACACCACTCCAGGCAGCAAGAGCCCCTGCAGCTGTGCCTGATGCCATATTCTCTGCCCCATCAGCAGACTCGGGGCTGTGCTGGTGGGAGGGAGGGAGGGGCCATGGCTTTGTGGGGGGCCCGGTGTGAGTGGGTCTCTGCTGGACTTTCTGCAGGAGTTGCCAGGCTGCCACCTGCTAAAGAAGAGGATGTGTCACCATACCTTCTGCTGGAATTTCTCCACTGGCAGAGGTGAGGAAGGAAAAAATCTGTTGGGTCTGGGACAGGAGGGGTATCTCAGGCAGGGAAATGGAAAGCTTCCAGAAGAGCGCCCGGTGCCAGGACCATCCTGGCTGTCCTGCAGGCACCAAGTCGGTCTGCATGCTGTCACTGGTGTGGCTCCACGGCCCTTCCTCTAGGCTTTCAAGTCCTTGTACATATTCAGGTGTTTTACTTGGGAAGGGTGGGAACAGTTTAGCAGCAGCTGGCTTGGGGCTCAGCTCATGTTTACTCACAGACGCCTCGGCATGGTCCCCCAGCTTTGCAATGAGGAAGCTGCTTGCGGGGGCGCTGCTGGCTTCATGGTAGATGATTCCCCACCTCTGACCATCTTCAGAATTGTTTACCCCTGGAGCAAGTGCCTGATAGGGTTTTCCTCTGTATAACTGGTTTTCCTCTGTAAATTTCTTTTTTTGCTTCAAGGTAGATTTTATTCCTCTTTTATGTATTTATAGATATAAGCATGGAAATAATTCATTCATATAAATACATCTGGTGAAGGGAAACACTTTTATCTGTTTTATTTTTAAATTTTATTTATTTTCCATAATTTTGTAATTTAATTTATTTTTTTTATTTATACGGCAGGATATTATTAGTTATCTATTTTAGACATATACATGTATACACGTCAATCCCAATCCCGCAACTCATCCCAGCAGCACCACCCCATGGCTTCGCCCCTTTGGTGTCCATACGTGTGTTCTCTACCTCTGTGTCTCTATTTCTGCCCTGCCAACCGGTTCATCTGTACCATTTTTCTAGGTTCCACATGTATGCATTATATCTACTATATTTGTTTTTCTCTTTCCGACTTACTTCACTCTGTATGACAGTCTCTAGATCCATCGACGTCTCTACAAATGACCCAGTTTCATTCCTTTGTATGGCTGAGTAATATTCCATTTTATATATGCACCACATCTTTATCCATTCGTCTGGCTGTGGGCATTTAGGTTGCTTCCATTACCTGGCTATGGTAACTAGTTCTGCAATGAACATTGTGGTGAATGGGTCTTTTTGACTTATGGTTTTCTCTGGGTATATGCCCAGAAGTGGGATTGCTGGATCATATGGTAATTCTATCTTTAGTTTTTTAAGGAACGTCCATACTGTTCTCCATAGTGACTGTATCACTTTACATTCCCACTAATAGTGGAAGAGGGTTCCTTTTCTCCACACCCTCCCCAGCATTTGTTGTTTGTAGATTTTCTGATGATGCCCATTCTAACAGGTGTGAGGTGATACCTCATTGTAGTTTTGATTTGCATTTCTCTAATAATGAGAGATGTTGAGCAGCATTTCATGTGCGTCTTGGCCATCTCTGTGTCTTCTTTGAAGAAGTGTCTATTTAGATCTTCTAGCCATTTTTGTATTGGGTTGTTTGTTTTTTTAAGATTAAGCTGCATGAGCTGTTTCTATATATTGGAGATTAAACCTTTGTCCATTGATTCGTTTGCAAATGTTTTCTCCCGTTCTGAGGGTTGCCTTTTTCCATTCCCGTTTTTTAACAAAAAAGAAAGAAAGAAAAAGAAGCAGAACACAAATGTGTGTAAAATATGCCTCTTGAAACTGTCGTTTTGAAATATGAACGTCTTTTGTATTTTGGGGTCGATATACGACCCCAGGATTTGTTTTCAGGGCAGGTGTCATTTACAGGCCTGCAATTCTTTTGAATATCAAGTGACCATTAGCGCTGGGATTAAAGCTGCTGTTGTGTGAAACGGCCACAAGGTGGCAGCAGTTCTCCTTTACCAAATCTGGTTACTAGGACAACAGAGCCTCAATGCAAGTCGTGTTCTAGCTTGTAATTTAGAATGGAATGTGCCAGGTAAAAGCCCCTTACGTTTGTCTCACTACTTCTTGTTCGTACTTTTAATTTAATTTTTATTTCTTATCACAGCAAGTTGGATTACAATGTTTGGCTTGTTGTAGGTGTGCAAGATGTGGTTCTTTGACACATATACATATGTCTGTTCTTCCTGGGATCCTTTGCCCATGTACGTTATGACAGAATGTTGAGTAGTCTTCTCTTGGTATTCCGTAGGTGTTTGGTGATTATATATTTCACCTGTGTTTGTATATGTCCGTGAAGCGCAATATCCTAATGTATGCAATCCTCACACCTTTCCATTGGGGAACCATCAGTTTGTTTAATGAATCTGTGATTGCCCTTCTCTGTGGAAATATCTTCACTGGTGTCAATTTTTCAGTAACACCTATAAGTGATATCATACGATATGTGTCTTTCTGTTTCTGACTTACTACAAGTCACGTGATTACCTCTAGCCTCATCTACGGTGCTGCAAATGGCACTGTGTCCTTTTTTTCCTTGGCTAATATTCTGTCTGTATATGGACCGGTTCTTCTTTGTCCGCTCATCTGTTGATGGACTTTTTGGTTGCTTCCATGTCATGGCTATTGTAATGCTGCGGCAATGCACATTTGCCTGCCTGTGTCTTTCCAATTCTGTCTTCTTAGGTCATAGGCCCAGGAGTGGGCCTGCTGGATCATATGGTAGCAAAACGTTTACCTTGTAGAGGCACCTCCATTCTGTTCTCATTAGTGGCTCTTACCAGGTTACGTCCCACCTGAGGTTGAGGTTATGCTCTTCTCCACAACACCTTCAGCGTTTATTGTTTCTAGTATTTTTGCGGATGTATACTCTGACTCGTGTGAGCTGATACCACTTTGTGGTTGGATTTGCATGTGTCTCATAACCCCTTGAAATTGAACTTTCTGGCATGTCCTTCTTTTCTTCAAACTGTGAGTACCGCTTACCTCTTCAAATTGTTTTTGTGAAGTATGTGTGACACTTAGAAATAGTTTGGCCATTACCTCCCTCAAGACATTTTGAGGGCAGGTTACATTTACAGCCCTCCAGTACTGGTGCATATGAAGTGAACCTTAGCACAGGTTTTAAAGCTGCTGTTGCAGGAAATGGCCAGAGGGCGGCAGCATTTCTGCTTTTCCCAATCTGGTAACTAGGGAAACAGACCATCTAGGCAGTGGTGTTCCTCGGTTATATATTCGAGTGGAGTGTGCCCCCAAAAGCTGATGTCTCCTTACTCATGTTTGTTTTATAACTTGAATTTATAGTTTTTTATTGGAGTCATATTCCATTGTGTGCATGGACCACTTCTTCTTTGTGCATTCCTCTATTGATGGACATTTTCGTAGCTTCCAAGTTTTGGCTATGGTAAATATTGCTGGGGTGCAGGATTGCCACCCTGTGTCGTTTGTTTTTTTGCTGTACGTGGGCCTCTTGCTTCCGTGCACCCTCCCATTGCAAAGCACAGGCTCTGGATGTGCAGGCCCAGCAGCCGTAGCCCACGGCACCAGGCGCTCCGCGGCTTGTGTGATCGTCCCTAACCGGGGCATGATCCCGTGTCCCCTGCATTGGCAGGCAGACTCTCAACCACTGTGCCACCAGTGAAAACCAGCCTGTGTCTTTTTGATTCTCATCCCCTCAGGCGATAGGCCCAGCAGTGGGTATGCTTGATTGAATGGGAGCTCAGTATTTACCTTTACAAAGCACCACCTTTTTGTTTTCATTACTGGCTCTTACCATGTCCCACGTTGAACCAAGGGTAGGTACTTCTCCAAAACCCCTTCAGCATTTATTGTTTGCAGAATTTTTGCTGATGGCCATTCTGACTGGTGTGAGCTGATAAGTTTTTGTAATTTGGATTTGCATATCTTTAATTCTTCCTAATGTTCAGCATTTTTCCATGCCTTTTTAAATTTCTGGTACAGAAAAACAGAAAACAACAGAGAGTACAATTAACCTCTTGCAATTGTCTTCTTGGATGGTTGCCCTCTTTTGAATTGTTTGGTCAATTTTCGACCCCAGGATTGTTTCTGAGGGCAGGTGTCATTCACAGGCCTGCAATGAGTGTGAAGATTTAGTGACCATTAGCACTGGGTTTAAAGCTGCTGTTGTGGGAAATGGCCACAAGGCGGCAGCATTTCTCCATTCCCAAATCTGGTTACTAGGGCAGCAGAGCCTTTCTGGGACCAATGGAATACAGAAGAAGGCATCCTTGAAGTCTAATACAGAATAGCATGTCCTGGTGGACGGTAGAATGACCAGCAGGGTGTAGGAATTAGGAACTACTGGATGTATATCCTCGGTGGCTTCACTGAGTGTCCTGACATCCTTTACCAGGTCCCCAGCAGCCCACGGGGCTCTCGTGGTCAGGGCAATCGCAGTTTATGGAGCTCACCTGCACAACTACCCAGCAGCCCATGGGGCTCTCGTGGTCAGGCCCCTCCCAGGATATGGGGCTCACCTGGGCAGGTCCCAGCAGCCCACGGAGCTCTTTTGGTCAGGCCACTCCCAGGATATGGAGCTCACCTGTGCAACTACCCAGCAGCCCATGGGGCTCTCGTGGTCAGGCCCCTCCCAGGATACGGAGCTCCCCTGGGCAGGTACGCCAGCAGGGCTAGGCACACAGGAACCGTGCACATGGCCCACATTGGAGAGCACCTCAGATCGCCTGTCACTCAGAGCTGACACAGAGCACCTTAGAGCAGGACTTGCACTAACAAACAGCAGCTCTGACAGTTCTGTGACTCTGGGCATCACTCTGTGCGGCCTCCCTCTGCCTGGTCTTCCAGAGAGTTCCACTGCAGCCTGGGCACCAGGCCTCTGTCTCCACCCATCAGCCGTCCTCTCCCTGACTCCTGGATTCCTCTCATTAGGAGAGGGTCTTCTTGAAGTTGTCTCCCACTCATGGGCCAGATAAAATGATTAGAAAACAAGCCGGAGCTGCAGCCCCTTGTCTATCCTGACTCTCAGGAGCCCACACGTGTTCCTTGGACCTGGCCGGTTCAGCGAGGTCCATTTTCTGCAATGTGAGCCCCTGAGGGGTGAGGATTAGCTGAACTGGGCAGCCTGACACTGCCAGCCAGCCCTCCCCAGGTGTGCCTGGGTTGAGGGCAATAGAAACACCACTCCAGGCAGCAAGAGCCCCTGCAGCTGTGCCTGATGCCATATTCTCTGCCCCATCAGCAGACTCGGGGCTGTGCTGGTGGGAGGGAGTGAGGGGCCATGGCTTTGTGGGGGGCCCGGTGTGAGTGGGTCTCTGCTGGACTTTCTGCAGGAGTTGCCAGGCTGCCACCTGCTAAAGAAGAGGATGTGTCACCATACCTTCTGCTGGAATTTCTCCACTGGCAGAGGTGAGGAAGGAAAAAATCTGTTGGGTATGGGACAGGAGGGGTATCTCAGGCAGGGAAATGGAAAGCTTCCAGAAGAGCGCCCGGTGCCAGGACCATCCTGGCTGTCCTGCAGGCCCCAAGTCGGTCTGCATGCTGTCACTGGTGTGGCTCCACGGCCCTTCCTCTAGGCTTTCAAGTCCTTGTACATATTCAGGTGTTTTACTTGGGAAGGGTGGGAACAGTTTAGCAGCAGCTGGCTTGGGGCTCAGCTCACGTTTACTCACAGACGCCTCGGCATGGTCCCCCAGCTTTGCAATGAGGAAGCTGCTTGCGGGGGCGCTGCTGGCTTCATGGTAGATGATTCCCCACCTCTGACCATCTTCAGAATTGTTTACCCCTGGAGCAAGTGCCTGATAGGGTTTTCCTCTGTATAACTGGTTTTCCTCTGTATATTTCTTTTTTTGCTTCAAGGTAGATTTTATTCCTCTTTTATGTATTTATAGATATAAGCATGGAAATAATTCATTCATATAAATACATCTGGTGAAGGGAAACACTTTTATCTGTTTTATTTTTAAATTTTATTTATTTTCCATAATTTTGTAATTTAATTTATTTTTTTTATTTATACGGCAGGATATTATTAGTTATCTATTTTAGACATATACATGTATACACGTCAATCCCAATCCCCCAACTCATCCCAGCAGCACCACCCCATGGCTTCGCCCCTTTGGTGTCCATACGTGTGTTCTCTACCTCTGTGTCTCTATTTCTGCCCTGCCAACCGGTTCATCTGTACCATTTTTCTAGGCTCCACATGTATGCATTATATCTACAATATTTGTTTTTCTCTTTCCGACTTACTTCACTCTGTATGACAGTCTCTAGATCCATCGACGTCTCTACAAATGACCCAGTTTCATTCCTTTGTATGGCTGAGTAATATTCCATTTTATATATGCACCACATCTTTATCCATTCGTCTGGCTGTGGGCATTTAGGTTGCTTCCATTACCTGGCTATGGTAACTAGTTCTGCAATGAACATTGTGGTGAATGGGTCTTTTTGACTTATGGTTTTCTCTGGGTATATGCCCAGAAGTGGGATTGCTGGATCATATGGTAATTCTATCTTTAGTTTTTTAAGGAACGTCCATACTGTTCTCCATAGTGACTGTATCACTTTACATTCCCACCAATAGTGGAAGAGGGTTCCTTTTCTCCACACCCTCCCCAGCATTTGTTGTTTGTAGATTTTCTGATGATGCCCATTCTAACAGGTGTGAGGTGATACCTCATTGTAGTTTTGATTTGCATTTCTCTAATAATGAGAGATGTTGAGCAGCATTTCATGTGCGTCTTGGCCATCTCTGTGTCTTCTTTGAAGAAGTGTCTATTTAGATCTTCTAGCCATTTTTGTATTGGGTTGTTTGTTTTTTTAAGATTAAGCTGCATGAGCTGTTTCTATATATTGGAGATTAAACCTTTGTCCATTGATTCGTTTGCAAATGTTTTCTCCCGTTCTGAGGGTTGCCTTTTTCCATTCCCGTTTTTTAACAAAAAAGAAAGAAAGAAAAAGAAGCAGAACACAAATGTGTGTAAAATATGCCTCTTGAAACTGTCGTTTTGAAATATGAACGTCTTTTGTATTTTGGGGTCGATATACGACCCCAGGATTTGTTTTCAGGGCAGGTGTCATTTACAGGCCTGCAATTCTTTTGAATATCAAGTGACCATTAGCGCTGGGATTAAAGCTGCTGTTGTGTGAAACGGCCACAAGGTGGCAGCAGTTCTCCTTTACCAAATCTGGTTACTAGGACAACAGAGCCTCAATGCAAGTCGTGTTCTAGCTTGTAATTTAGAATGGAATGTGCCAGGTAAAAGCCCCTTACGTTTGTCTCACTACTTCTTGTTCGTACTTTTAATTTAATTTTTATTTCTTATCACAGCAAGTTGGATTACAATGTTTGGCTTGTTGTAGGTGTGCAAGATGTGGTTCTTTGACACATATACATATGTCTGTTCTTCCTGGGATCCTTTGCCCATGTACGTTATGACAGAATGTTGAGTAGTCTTCTCTTGGTATTCCGTAGGTGTTTGGTGATTATATATTTCACCTGTGTTTGTATATGTCCGTGAAGCGCAATATCCTAATGTATGCAATCCTCACACCTTTCCATTGGGGAACCATCAGTTTGTTTAATGAATCTGTGATTGCCCTTCTCTGTGGAAATATCTTCACTGGTGTCAATTTTTCAGTAACACCTATAAGTGATATCATACGATATGTGTCTTTCTGTTTCTGACTTACTACAAGTCACGTGATTACCTCTAGCCTCATCTACGGTGCTGCAAATGGCACTGTGTCCTTTTTTTCCTTGGCTAATATTCTGTCTGTATATGGACCGGTTCTTCTTTGTCCGCTCATCTGTTGATGGACTTTTTGGTTGCTTCCATGTCATGGCTATTGTAATGCTGCGGCAATGCACATTTGCCTGCCTGTGTCTTTCCAATTCTGTCTTCTTAGGTCATAGGCCCAGGAGTGGGCCTGCTGGATCATATGGTAGCAAAACGTTTACCTTGTAGAGGCACCTCCATTCTGTTCTCATTAGTGGCTCTTACCAGGTTACGTCCCACCTGAGGTTGAGGTTATGCTCTTCTCCACAACACCTTCAGCGTTTATTGTTTCTAGTATTTTTGCGGATGTATACTCTGACTCGTGTGAGCTGATACCACTTTGTGGTTGGATTTGCATGTGTCTCATAACCCCTTGAAATTGAACTTTCTGGCATGTCCTTCTTTTCTTCAAACTGTGAGTACCGCTTACCTCTTCAAATTGTTTTTGTGAAGTATGTGTGACACTTAGAAATAGTTTGGCCATTACCTCCCTCAAGACATTTTGAGGGCAGGTTACATTTACAGCCCTCCAGTACTGGTGCATATGAAGTGAACCTTAGCACAGGTTTTAAAGCTGCTGTTGCAGGAAATGGCCAGAGGGCGGCAGCATTTCTGCTTTTCCCAATCTGGTAACTAGGGAAACAGACCATCTAGGCAGTGGTGTTCCTCGGTTATATATTCGAGTGGAGTGTGCCCCCAAAAGCTGATGTCTCCTTACTCATGTTTGTTTTATAACTTGAATTTATAGTTTTTTATTGGAGTCATATTCCATTGTGTGCATGGACCACTTCTTCTTTGTGCATTCCTCTATTGATGGACATTTTCGTAGCTTCCAAGTTTTGGCTATGGTAAATATTGCTGGGGTGCAGGATTGCCACCCTGTGTCGTTTGTTTTTTTGCTGTACGTGGGCCTCTTGCTTCCGTGCACCCTCCCATTGCAGAGCACAGGCTCTGGATGTGCAGGCCCAGCAGCCGTAGCTCACGGCACCAGGCGCTCCGCGGCTTGTGTGATCGTCCCTAACCGGGGCATGATCCCGTGTCCCCTGCATTGGCAGGCAGACTCTCAACCACTGTGCCACCAGTGAAAACCAGCCTGTGTCTTTTTGATTCTCATCCCCTCAGGCGATAGGCCCAGCAGTGGGTATGCTTGATTGAATGGGAGCTCAGTATTTACCTTTACAAAGCACCACCTTTTTGTTGTCATTACTGGCTCTTACCATGTCCCACGTTGAACCAAGGGTAGGTACTTCTCCAAAACCCCTTCAGCATTTATTGTTTGCAGAATTTTTGCTGATGGCCATTCTGACTGGTGTGAGCTGATAAGTTTTTGTAATTTGGATTTGCATATCTTTAATTCTTCCTAATGTTCAGCATTTTTCCATGCCTTTTTAAATTTCTGGTACAGAAAAACAGAAAACAACAGAGAGTACAATTAACCTCTTGCAATTGTCTTCTTGGATGGTTGCCCTCTTTTGAATTGTTTGGTCAATTTTCGAGCCCAGGATTGTTTCTGAGGGCAGGTGTCATTCACAGGCCTGCAATGAGTGTGAAGATTTAGTGACCATTAGCACTGGGTTTAAAGCTGCTGTTGTGGGAAATGGCCACAAGGCGGCAGCATTTCTCCATTCCCAAATCTGGTTACTAGGGCAGCAGAGCCTTTCTGGGACCAATGGAATACAGAAGAAGGCATCCTTGAAGTCTAATACAGAATAGCATGTCCTGGTGGACGGTAGAATGACCAGCAGGGTGTAGGAATTAGGAACTACTGGATGTATATCCTCGGTGGCTTCACTGAGTGTCCTGACATCCTTTACCAGGTCCCCAGCAGCCCACGGGGCTCTCGTGGTCAGGGCAATCGCAGTTTATGGAGCTCACCTGCACAACTACCCAGCAGCCCATGGGGCTCTCGTGGTCAGGCCCCTCCCAGGATATGGGGCTCACCTGGGCAGGTCCCAGCAGCCCACGGAGCTCTTTTGGTCAGGCCACTCCCAGGATATGGAGCTCACCTGTGCAACTACCCAGCAGCCCATGGGGCTCTCGTGGTCAGGCCCCTCCCAGGATACGGAGCTCCCCTGGGCAGGTACGCCAGCAGGGCTAGGCACACAGGAACCGTGCACATGGCCCGCATTGGAGAGCACCTCAGATCGCCTGTCACTCAGAGCTGACACAGAGCACCTTAGAGCAGGACTTGCACTAACAAACAGCAGCTCCAACAGTTCTGTGACTCTGGGCATCACTCTGTGCGGCCTCCCTCTGCCTGGTCTTCCAGAGACTTCCACTGCAGCCTGGGCACCAGGCCTCTGTCTCCACCCATCAGCCGTCCTCTCCCTGACTCCTGGATTCCTCTCATTAGGAGAGGGTCTTCTTGAAGTTGTCTCCCACTCATGGGCCAGATAAAATGATTAGAAAACAAGCCGGAGCTGCAGCCCCTTGTCTATCCTGACTCTCAGGAGCCCACACGTGTTCCTTGGACCTGGCCGGTTCAGCGAGGTCCATTTTCTGCAATGTGAGCCCCTGAGGGGTGAGGATTAGCTGAACTGGGCAGCCTGACACTGCCAGCCAGCCCTCCCCAGGTGTGCCTGGGTTGAGGGCAATAGAAACACCACTCCAGGCAGCAAGAGCCCCTGCAGCTGTGCCTGATGCCATATTCTCTGCCCCATCAGCAGACTCGGGGCTGTGCTGGTGGGAGGGAGTGAGGGGCCATGGCTTTGTGGGGGGCCCGGTGTGAGTGGGTCTCTGCTGGACTTTCTGCAGGAGTTGCCAGGCTGCCACCTTCTAAAGAAGAGGATGTGTCACCATACCTTCTGCTGGAATTTCTCCACTGGCAGAGGTGAGGAAGGAAAAAATCTGTTGGGTCTGGGACAGGAGGGGTATCTCAGGCAGGGAAATGAAAAGCTTCCAGAAGAGCGCCCGGTGCCAGGACCATCCTGGCTGTCCTGCAGGCCCCAAGTCGGTCTGCATGCTGTCACTGGTGTGGCTCCACGGCCCTTCCTCTAGGCTTTCAAGTCCTTGTACATATTCAGGTGTTTTACTTGGGAAGGGTGGGAACAGTTTAGCAGCAGCTGGCTTGGGGCTCAGCTCACGTTTACTCACAGACGCCTCGGCATGGTCCCCCAGCTTTGCAATGAGGAAGCTGCTTGCGGGGGCGCTGCTGGCTTCATGGTAGATGATTCCCCACCTCTGACCATCTTCAGAATTGTTTACCCCTGGAGCAAGTGCCTGATAGGGTTTTCCTCTGTATAACTGGTTTTCCTCTGTATATTTCTTTTTTTGCTTCAAGGTAGATTTTATTCCTCTTTTATGTATTTATAGATATAAGCATGGAAATAATTCATTCATATAAATACATCTGGTGAAGGGAAACACTTTTATCTGTTTTATTTTTAAATTTTATTTATTTTCCATAATTTTGTAATTTAATTTATTTTTTTTATTTATACGGCAGGATATTATTAGTTATCTATTTTAGACATATACATGTATACACGTCAATCCCAATCCCGCAACTCATCCCAGCAGCACCACCCCATGGCTTCGCCCCTTTGGTGTCCATACGTGTGTTCTCTACCTCTGTGTCTCTATTTCTGCCCTGCCAACCGGTTCATCTGTACCATTTTTCTAGGTTCCACATGTATGCATTATATCTACAATATTTGTTTTTCTCTTTCCGACTTACTTCACTCTGTATGACAGTCTCTAGATCCATCGACGTCTCTACAAATGACCCAGTTTCATTCCTTTGTATGGCTGAGTAATATTCCATTTTATATATGCACCACATCTTTATCCATTCGTCTGGCTGTGGGCATTTAGGTTGCTTCCATTACCTGGCTATGGTAACTAGTTCTGCAATGAACATTGTGGTGAATGGGTCTTTTTGATTTATGGTTTTCTCTGGGTATATGCCCAGAAGTGGGATTGCTGGATCATATGGTAACTCTCTATTTAGTTTTTTAAGGAACGTCCATACTGTTCTCCATAGTGACTGTATCACTTTACATTCCCACTAATAGTGGAAGAGGGTTCCTTTTCTCCACACCCTCCCCAGCATTTGTTGTTTGTAGATTTTCTGATGATGCCCATTCTAACAGGTGTGAGGTGATACCTCATTGTAGTTTTGATTTGCATTTCTCTAATAGTGAGAGATGTTGAGCAGCATTTCATGTGCGTCTTGGCCATCTCTGTGTCTTCTTTGAAGAAGTGTCTATTTAGATCTTCTAGCCATTTTTGTATTGGGTTGTTTGTTTTTTTAAGGTTAAGCTGCATGAGCTGTTTCTATATATTGGAGATTAAACCTTTGTCCATTGATTCGTTTGCAAATGCTTTCTCCCATTCAGAGGGTTGCCTTTTTCCATTCCCGTTTTTTAACAAAAAAGAAAGAAAGAAAAAGAAGCAGAACACAAATGTGTGTAAAATATGCCTCTTGAAACTGTCGTTTTGAAATATGAACGTCTTTTGTATTTTGGGGTCGATATACGACCCCAGGATTTGTTTTCAGGGCAGGTGTCATTTACAGGCCTGCAATTCTTTTGAATATCAAGTGACCATTAGCGCTGGGATTAAAGCTGCTGTTGTGTGAAACGGCCACAAGGTGGCAGCAGTTCTCCTTTACCAAATCTGGTTACTAGGACAACAGAGCCTCAATGCAAGTCGTGTTCTAGCTTGTAATTTAGAATGGAATGTGCCAGGTAAAAGCCCCTTACGTTTGTCTCACTACTTCTTGTTCGTACTTTTAATTTAATTTTTATTTCTTATCACAGCAAGTTGGATTACAATGTTTGGCTTGTTGTAGGTGTGCAAGATGTGGTTCTTTGACACATATACATATGTCTGTTCTTCCTGGGATCCTTTGCCCATGTACGTTATGACAGAATGTTGAGTAGTCTTCTCTTGGTATTCCGTAGGTGTTTGGTGATTATATATTTCACCTGTGTTTGTATATGTCCGTGAAGCGCAATATCCTAATGTATGCAATCCTCACACCTTTCCATTGGGGAACCATCAGTTTGTTTAATGAATCTGTGATTGCCCTTCTCTGTGGAAATATCTTCACTGGTGTCAATTTTTCAGTAACACCTATAAGTGATATCATACGATATGTGTCTTTCTGTTTCTGACTTACTACAAGTCACGTGATTACCTCTAGCCTCATCTACGGTGCTGCAAATGGCACTGTGTCCTTTTTTTCCTTGGCTAATATTCTGTCTGTATATGGACCGGTTCTTCTTTGTCCGCTCATCTGTTGATGGACTTTTTGGTTGCTTCCATGTCATGGCTATTGTAATGCTGCGGCAATGCACATTTGCCTGCCTGTGTCTTTCCAATTCTGTCTTCTTAGGTCATAGGCCCAGGAGTGGGCCTGCTGGATCATATGGTAGTAAAACGTTTACCTTGTAGAGGCACCTCCATTCTGTTCTCATTAGTGGCTCTTACCAGGTTACGTCCCACCTGAGGTTGAGGTTATGCTCTTCTCCACAACACCTTCAGCGTTTATTGTTTCTAGTATTTTTGCGGATGTATACTCTGACTCGTGTGAGCTGATACCACTTTGTGGTTGGATTTGCATGTGTCTCATAACCCCTTGAAATTGAACTTTCTGGCATGTCCTTCTTTTCTTCAAACTGTGAGTACAGCTTACCTCTTCAAATTGTTTTTGTGAAGTATGTGTGACACTTAGAAATAGTTTGGCCATTACCTCCCTCAAGACATTTTGAGGGCAGGTTACATTTACAGCCCTCCAGTACTGGTGCATATGAAGTGAACCTTAGCACAGGTTTTAAAGCTGCTGTTGCAGGTAACGGCCAGAGGGCGGCAGCATTTCTGCTTTTCCCAATCTGGTAACTAGGGAAACAGACCATCTTGGCAGTGGTGTTCCTCGGTTATATATTCGAGTGGAATGTGCCCCCAAAAGCTGATGTCTCCTTACTTATGTTTGTTTTATAACTTGAATTTATATTTTTTTATTGGAGTCATATTCCATTGTGTACATGGACCACTTCTTCTTTGTGCATTCCTCTATTGATGGACATTTTCGTAGCTTCCAAGTTTTGGCTATGGTAAATATTGCTGGGGTGCAGGATTGCCAGCCTGTGTCGTTTTGTTGTTTTGCAGTACATGGGCCTCTTGCTTCCGTGCACCCTCCCATTGCAGAGCACAGGCTCTGGATGTGCAGGCCCAGCAGCCATAGCTCACGGCACCAGGCGCTCCGCGGCATGTGTGATCGTCCCTAACCGGGGCATGATCCCGTGTCCCCTGCATTGGCAGGCAGACTCTCAACCACTGCGCCACCAGTGAAAACCAGCCTGTGTCTTTTTGATTCTCATCCCCTCAGGCGATAGGCCCAGCAGTGGGTATGCTTGATTGAATGGGAGCTCAGTATTTACCTTTACAAAGCACCACCTCTTTGTTTTCATTACTCGCTCTTACCATGTCCCACGTTGAACCAAGGGTAGCTACTTCTCCAAAACCCCTTCAGCATTTATTGTTTGCAGAATTTTTGCTGATGGCCATTCTGACTGGTGTGAGCTGATAAGTTTTTGTAATTTGGATTTGCATATCTTTAATTCTTCCTAATGTTCAGCATTTTTCCATGCCTTTTTAAATTTCTGGTACAGAAAAACAGAAAACAACAGAGAGTACAATTAACCTCTTGCAATTGTCTTCTTGGATGGTTGCCCTCTTTTGAATTGTTTGGTCAATTTTCGAGCCCAGGATTGTTTCTGAGGGCAGGTGTCATTCACAGGCCTGCAATGAGTGTGAAGATTTAGTGACCATTAGCACTGGGTTTAAAGCTGCTGTTGTGGGAAATGGCCACAAGGCGGCAGCATTTCTCCATTCCCAAATCTGGTTACTAGGGCAGCAGAGCCTTTCTGGGACCAATGGAATACAGAAGAAGGCATCCTTGAAGTCTAATACAGAATAGCATGTCCTGGTGGACGGTAGAATGACCAGCAGGGTGTAGGAATTAGGAACTACTGGATGTATATCCTCGGTGGCTTCACTGAGTGTCCTGACATCCTTTACCAGGTCCCCAGCAGCCCACGGGGCTCTCGTGGTCAGGGCAATCGCAGTTTATGGAGCTCACCTGCGCAACTACCCAGCAGCCCATGGGGCTCTCGTGGTCAGGCCCCTCCCAGGATATGGGGCTCACCTGGGCAGGTCCCAGCAGCCCACGGAGCTCTTTTGGTCAGGCCACTCCCAGGATATGGAGCTCACCTGTGCAACTACCCAGCAGCCCATGGGGCTCTCGTGGTCAGGCCCCTCCCAGGATACGGAGCTCCCCTGGGCAGGTACGCCAGCAGGGCTAGGCACACAGGAACCGTGCACATAGCCCGCATTGGAGAGCACCTCACATCGCCTGTCACTCAGAGCTGACACAGAGCACCTTAGAGCAGGACTTGCACTAACAAACAGCAGCTCCGACAGTTCTGTGACTCTGGGCATCACTCTGTGCGGCCTCCCTCTGCCTGGTCTTCCAGAGACTTCCACTGCAGCCTGGGCACCAGGCCTCTGTCTCCACCCATCAGCCGTCCTCTCCCTGACTCCTGGATTCCTCTCATTAGGAGAGGGTCTTCTTGAAGTTGTCTCCCACTCATGGGCCAGATAAAATGATTAGAAAACAAGCCGGAGCTGCAGCCCCTTGTCTATCCTGACTCTCAGGAGCCCACACGTGTTCCTTGGACCTGGCCGGTTCAGCGAGGTCCATTTTCTGCAATGTGAGCCCCTGAGGGGTGAGGATTAGCTGAACTGGGCAGCCTGACACTGCCAGCCAGCCCTCCCCAGGTGTGCCTGGGTTGAGGGCAATAGAAACACCACTCCAGGCAGCAAGAGCCCCTGCAGCTGTGCCTGATGCCATATTCTCTGCCCCATCAGCAGACTCGGGGCTGTGCTGGTGGGAGGGAGTGAGGGGCCATGGCTTTGTGGGGGGCCCGGTGTGAGTGGGTCTCTGCTGGACTTTCTGCAGGAGTTGCCAGGCTGCCACCTGCTAAAGAAGAGGATGTGTCACCATACCTTCTGCTGGAATTTCTCCACTGGCAGAGGTGAGGAAGGAAAAAATCTGTTGGGTCTGGGACAGGAGGGGTATCTCAGGCAGGGAAATGGAAAGCTTCCAGAAGAGCGCCCGGGGCCAGGACCATCCTGGCTGTCCTGCAGGCCCCAAGTCAGTCTGCATGCTGTCACTGGTGTGGCTCCACGGCCCTTCCTCTAGGCTTTCAAGTCCTTGTACATATTCAGGTGTTTTACTTGGGAAGGGTGGGAACAGTTTAGCAGCAGCTGGCTTGGGGCTCAGCTCACGTTTACTCACAGACGCCTCGGCATGGTCCCCCAGCTTTGCAATGAGGAAGCTGCTTGCGGGGGCGCTGCTGGCTTCATGGTAGATGATTCCCCACCTCTGACCATCTTCAGAATTGTTTACCCCTGGAGCAAGTGCCTGATAGGGTTTTCCTCTGTATAACTGGTTTTCCTCTGTATATTTCTTTTTTTGCTTCAAGGTAGATTTTATTCCTCTTTTATGTATTTATAGATATAAGCATGGAAATAATTCATTCATATAAATACATCTGGTGAAGGGAAACACTTTTATCTGTTTTATTTTTAAATTTTATTTATTTTCCATAATTTTGTAATTTAATTTATTTTTTTTATTTATATGGCAGGATATTATTAGTTATCTATTTTAGACATATACATGTATACAAGTCAATCCCAATCCCGCAACTCATCCCAGCAGCACCACCCCATGGCTTCGCCCCTTTGGTGTCCATACGTGTGTTCTCTACCTCTGTGTCTCTATTTCTGCCCTGCCAACCGGTTCATCTGTACCATTTTTCTAGGTTCCACATGTATGAATTATATCTACAATATTTGTTTTTCTCTTTCCGACTTACTTCACTCTGTATGACAGTCTCTAGATCCATCGACGTCTCTACAAATGACCCAGTTTCATTCCTTTGTATGGCTGAGTAATATTCCATTTTATATATGCACCACATCTTTATCCATTCGTCTGGCTGTGGGCATTTAGGTTGCTTCCATTACCTGGCTATGGTAACTAGTTCTGCAATGAACATTGTGGTGAATGGGTCTTTTTGACTTATGGTTTTCTCTGGGTATATGCCCAGAAGTGGGATTGCTGGATCATATGGTAATTCTATCTTTAGTTTTTTAAGGAACGTCCATACTGTTCTCCATAGTGACTGTATCACTTTACATTCCCACCAATAGTGGAAGAGGGTTCCTTTTCTCCACACCCTCCCCAGCATTTGTTGTTTGTAGATTTTCTGATGATGCCCATTCTAACAGGTGTGAGGTGATACCTCATTGTAGTTTTGATTTGCATTTCTCTAATAATGAGAGATGTTGAGCAGCATTTCATGTGCGTCTTGGCCATCTCTGTGTCTTCTTTGAAGAAGTGTCTATTTAGATCTTCTAGCCATTTTTGTATTGGGTTGTTTGTTTTTTTAAGATTAAGCTGCATGAGCTGTTTCTATATATTGGAGATTAAACCTTTGTCCATTGATTCGTTTGCAAATGTTTTCTCCCGTTCTGAGGGTTGCCTTTTTCCATTCCCGTTTTTTAACAAAAAAGAAAGAAAGAAAAAGAAGCAGAACACAAATGTGTGTAAAATATGCCTCTTGAAACTGTCGTTTTGAAATATGAACGTCTTTTGTATTTTGGGGTCGATATACGACCCCAGGATTTGTTTTCAGGGCAGGTGTCATTTACAGGCCTGCAATTCTTTTGAATATCAAGTGACCATTAGCGCTGGGATTAAAGCTGCTGTTGTGTGAAACGGCCACAAGGTGGCAGCAGTTCTCCTTTACCAAATCTGGTTACTAGGACAACAGAGCCTCAATGCAAGTCGTGTTCTAGCTTGTAATTTAGAATGGAATGTGCCAGGTAAAAGCCCCTTACGTTTGTCTCACTACTTCTTGTTCGTACTTTTAATTTAATTTTTATTTCTTATCACAGCAAGTTGGATTACAATGTTTGGCTTGTTGTAGGTGTGCAAGATGTGGTTCTTTGACACATATACATATGTCTGTTCTTCCTGGGATCCTTTGCCCATGTACGTTATGACAGAATGTTGAGTAGTCTTCTCTTGGTATTCCGTAGGTGTTTGGTGATTATATATTTCACCTGTGTTTGTATATGTCCGTGAAGCGCAATATCCTAATGTATGCAATCCTCACACCTTTCCATTGGGGAACCATCAGTTTCTTTAATGAATCTGTGATTGCCCTTCTCTGTGGAAATATCTTCACTGGTGTCAATTTTTCAGTAACACCTATAAGTGATATCATACGATATGTGTCTTTCTGTTTCTGACTTACTACAAGTCACGTGATTACCTCTAGCCTCATCTACGGTGCTGCAAATGGCACTGTGTCCTTTTTTTCCTTGGCTAATATTCTGTCTGTATATGGACCGGTTCTTCTTTGTCCGCTCATCTGTTGATGGACTTTTTGGTTGCTTCCATGTCATGGCTATTGTAATGCTGCAGCAATGCACATTTGCCTGCCTGTGTCTTTCCAATTCTGTCTTCTTAGGTCATAGGCCCAGGAGTGGGCCTGCTGGATCATATGGTAGCAAAACGTTTACCTTGTAGAGGCACCTCCATTCTGTTCTCATTAGTGGCTCTTACCAGGTTACGTCCCACCTGAGGTTGAGGTTATGCTCTTCTCCACAACACCTTCAGCGTTTATTGTTTCTAGTATTTTTGCGGATGTATACTCTGACTCGTGTGAGCTGATACCACTTTGTGGTTGGATTTGCATGTGTCTCATAACCCCTTGAAATTGAACTTTCTGGCATGTCCTTCTTTTCTTCAAACTGTGAGTACAGCTTACCTCTTCAAATTGTTTTTGTGAAGTATGTGTGACACTTAGAAATAGTTTGGCCATTACCTCCCTCAAGACATTTTGAGGGCAGGTTACATTTACAGCCCTCCAGTACTGGTGCATATGAAGTGAACCTTAGCACAGGTTTTAAAGCTGCTGTTGCAGGTAACGGCCAGAGGGCGGCAGCATTTCTGCTTTTCCCAATCTGGTAACTAGGGAAACAGACCATCTTGGCAGTGGTGTTCCTCGGTTATATATTCGAGTGGAATGTGCCCCCAAAAGCTGATGTCTCCTTACTTATGTTTGTTTTATAACTTGAATTTATAGTTTTTTATTGGAGTCATATTCCATTGTGTACATGGACCACTTCTTCTTTGTGCATTCCTCTATTGATGGACATTTTCGTAGCTTCCAAGTTTTGGCTATGGTAAATATTGCTGGGGTGCAGGATTGCCAGCCTGTGTCGTTTTGTTGTTTTGCAGTACATGGGCCTCTTGCTTCCGTGCACCCTCCCATTGCAGAGCACAGGCTCTGGATGTGCAGGCCCAGCAGCCATAGCTCACGGCACCAGGCGCTCCGCGGCATGTGTGATCGTCCCTAACCGGGGCATGATCCCGTGTCCCCTGCATTGGCAGGCAGACTCTCAACCACTGCGCCACCAGTGAAAACCAGCCTGTGTCTTTTTGATTCTCATCCCCTCAGGCGATAGGCCCAGCAGTGGGTATGCTTGATTGAATGGGAGCTCAGTATTTACCTTTACAAAGCACCACCTCTTTGTTTTCATTACTCGCTCTTACCATGTCCCACGTTGAACCAAGGGTAGCTACTTCTCCAAAACCCCTTCAGCATTTATTGTTTGCAGAATTTTTGCTGATGGCCATTCTGACTGGTGTGAGCTGATAAGTTTTTGTAATTTGGATTTGCATATCTTTAATTCTTCCTAATGTTCAGCATTTTTCCATGCCTTTTTAAATTTCTGGTACAGAAAAACAGAAAACAACAGAGAGTACAATTAACCTCTTGCAATTGTCTTCTTGGATGGTTGCCCTCTTTTGAATTGTTTGGTCAATTTTCGAGCCCAGGATTGTTTCTGAGGGCAGGTGTCATTCACAGGCCTGCAATGAGTGTGAAGATTTAGTGACCATTAGCACTGGGTTTAAAGCTGCTGTTGTGGGAAATGGCCACAAGGCGGCAGCATTTCTCCATTCCCAAATCTGGTTACTAGGGCAGCAGAGCCTTTCTGGGACCAATGGAATACAGAAGAAGGCATCCTTGAAGTCTAATACAGAATAGCATGTCCTGGTGGACGGTAGAATGACCAGCAGGGTGTAGGAATTAGGAACTACTGGATGTATATCCTCGGTGGCTTCACTGAGTGTCCTGACATCCTTTACCAGGTCCCCAGCAGCCCACGGGGCTCTCGTGGTCAGGGCAATCGCAGTTTATGGAGCTCACCTGCGCAACTACCCAGCAGCCCATGGGGCTCTCGTGGTCAGGCCCCTCCCAGGATATGGGGCTCACCTGGGCAGGTCCCAGCAGCCCACGGAGCTCTTTTGGTCAGGCCACTCCCAGGATATGGAGCTCACCTGTGCAACTACCCAGCAGCCCATGGGGCTCTCGTGGTCAGGCCCCTCCCAGGATACGGAGCTCCCCTGGGCAGGTACGCCAGCAGGGCTAGGCACACAGGAACCGTGCACATAGCCCGCATTGGAGAGCACCTCAGATCGCCTGTCACTCAGAGCTGACACAGAGCACCTTAGAGCAGGACTTGCACTAACAAACAGCAGCTCCGACAGTTCTGTGACTCTGGGCATCACTCTGTGCGGCCTCCCTCTGCCTGGTCTTCCAGAGACTTCCACTGCAGCCTGGGCACCAGGCCTCTGTCTCCACCCATCAGCCGTCCTCTCCCTGACTCCTGGATTCCTCTCATTAGGAGAGGGTCTTCTTGAAGTTGTCTCCCACTCATGGGCCAGATAAAATGATTAGAAAACAAGCCGGAGCTGCAGCCCCTTGTCTATCCTGACTCTCAGGAGCCCACACGTGTTCCTTGGACCTGGCCGGTTCAGCGAGGTCCATTTTCTGCAATGTGAGCCCCTGAGGGGTGAGGATTAGCTGAACTGGGCAGCCTGACACTGCCAGCCAGCCCTCCCCAGGTGTGCCTGGGTTGAGGGCAATAGAAACACCACTCCAGGCAGCAAGAGCCCCTGCAGCTGTGCCTGATGCCATATTCTCTGCCCCATCAGCAGACTCGGGGCTGTGCTGGTGGGAGGGAGTGAGGGGCCATGGCTTTGTGGGGGGCCCGGTGTGAGTGGGTCTCTGCTGGACTTTCTGCAGGAGTTGCCAGGCTGCCACCTGCTAAAGAAGAGGATGTGTCACCATACCTTCTGCTGGAATTTCTCCACTGGCAGAGGTGAGGAAGGAAAAAATCTGTTGGGTCTGGGACAGGAGGGGTATCTCAGGCAGGGAAATGGAAAGCTTCCAGAAGAGCGCCCGGGGCCAGGACCATCCTGGCTGTCCTGCAGGCCCCAAGTCAGTCTGCATGCTGTCACTGGTGTGGCTCCACGGCCCTTCCTCTAGGCTTTCAAGTCCTTGTACATATTCAGGTGTTTTACTTGGGAAGGGTGGGAACAGTTTAGCAGCAGCTGGCTTGGGGCTCAGCTCACGTTTACTCACAGACGCCTCGGCATGGTCCCCCAGCTTTGCAATGAGGAAGCTGCTTGCGGGGGCGCTGCTGGCTTCATGGTAGATGATTCCCCACCTCTGACCATCTTCAGAATTGTTTACCCCTGGAGCAAGTGCCTGATAGGGTTTTCCTCTGTATAACTGGTTTTCCTCTGTATATTTCTTTTTTTGCTTCAAGGTAGATTTTATTCCTCTTTTATGTATTTATAGATATAAGCATGGAAATAATTCATTCATATAAATACATCTGGTGAAGGGAAACACTTTTATCTGTTTTATTTTTAAATTTTATTTATTTTCCATAATTTTGTAATTTAATTTATTTTTTTTATTTATACGGCAGGATATTATTAGTTATCTATTTTAGACATATACATGTATACACGTCAATCCCAATCCCGCAACTCATCCCAGCAGCACCACCCCATGGCTTCGCCCCTTTGGTGTCCATACGTGTGTTCTCTACCTCTGTGTCTCTATTTCTGCCCTGCCAACCGGTTCATCTGTACCATTTTTCTAGGTTCCACATGTATGCATTATATCTACAATATTTGTTTTTCTCTTTCCGACTTACTTCACTCTGTATGACAGTCTCTAGATCCATCGACGTCTCTACAAATGACCCAGTTTCATTCCTTTGTATGGCTGAGTAATATTCCATTTTATATATGCACCACATCTTTATCCATTCGTCTGGCTGTGGGCATTTAGGTTGCTTCCATTACCTGGCTATGGTAACTAGTTCTGCAATGAACATTGTGGTGAATGGGTCTTTTTGACTTATGGTTTTCTCTGGGTATATGCCCAGAAGTGGGATTGCTGGATCATATGGTAATTCTATCTTTAGTTTTTTAAGGAACGTCCATACTGTTCTCCATAGTGACTGTATCACTTTACATTCCCACCAATAGTGGAAGAGGGTTCCTTTTCTCCACACCCTCCCCAGCATTTGTTGTTTGTAGATTTTCTGATGATGCCCATTCTAACAGGTGTGAGGTGATACCTCATTGTAGTTTTGATTTGCATTTCTCTAATAATGAGAGATGTTGAGCAGCATTTCATGTGCGTCTTGGCCATCTCTGTGTCTTCTTTGAAGAAGTGTCTATTTAGATCTTCTAGCCATTTTTGTATTGGGTTGTTTGTTTTTTTAAGATTAAGCTGCATGAGCTGTTTCTATATATTGGAGATTAAACCTTTGTCCATTGATTCGTTTGCAAATGTTTTCTCCCGTTCTGAGGGTTGCCTTTTTCCATTCCCGTTTTTTAACAAAAAAGAAAGAAAGAAAAAGAAGCAGAACACAAATGTGTGTAAAATATGCCTCTTGAAACTGTCGTTTTGAAATATGAACGTCTTTTGTATTTTGGGGTCGATATACGACCCCAGGATTTGTTTTCAGGGCAGGTGTCATTTACAGGCCTGCAATTCTTTTGAATATCAAGTGACCATTAGCGCTGGGATTAAAGCTGCTGTTGTGTGAAACGGCCACAAGGTGGCAGCAGTTCTCCTTTACCAAATCTGGTTACTAGGACAACAGAGCCTCAATGCAAGTCGTGTTCTAGCTTGTAATTTAGAATGGAATGTGCCAGGTAAAAGCCCCTTACGTTTGTCTCACTACTTCTTGTTCGTACTTTTAATTTAATTTTTATTTCTTATCACAGCAAGTTGGATTACAATGTTTGGCTTGTTGTAGGTGTGCAAGATGTGGTTCTTTGACACATATACATATGTCTGTTCTTCCTGGGATCCTTTGCCCATGTACGTTATGACAGAATGTTGAGTAGTCTTCTCTTGGTATTCCGTAGGTGTTTGGTGATTATATATTTCACCTGTGTTTGTATATGTCCGTGAAGCGCAATATCCTAATGTATGCAATCCTCACACCTTTCCATTGGGGAACCATCAGTTTCTTTAATGAATCTGTGATTGCCCTTCTCTGTGGAAATATCTTCACTGGTGTCAATTTTTCAGTAACACCTATAAGTGATATCATACGATATGTGTCTTTCTGTTTCTGACTTTCTACAAGTCACGTGATTACCTCTAGCCTCATCTACGGTGCTGCAAATGGCACTGTATCCTTTTTTTCCTTGGCTAATATTCTGTCTGTATATGGACCGGTTCTTCTTTGTCCGCTCATCTGTTGATGGACTTTTTGGTTGCTTCCATGTCATGGCTATTGTAATGCTGCGGCAATGCACATTTGCCTGCCTGTGTCTTTCCAATTCTGTCTTCTTAGGTCATAGGCCCAGGAGTGGGCCTGCTGGATCATATGGTAGCAAAACGTTTACCTTGTAGAGGCACCTCCATTCTGTTCTCATTAGTGGCTCTTACCAGGTTACGTCCCACCTGAGGTTGAGGTTATGCTCTTCTCCACAACACCTTCAGCGTTTATTGTTTCTAGTATTTTTGCGGATGTATACTCTGACTCGTGTGAGCTGATACCACTTTGTGGTTGGATTTGCATGTGTCTCATAACCCCTTGAAATTGAACTTTCTGGCATGTCCTTCTTTTCTTCAAACTGTGAGTACCGCTTACCTCTTCAAATTGTTTTTGTGAAGTATGTGTGACACTTAGAAATAGTTTGGCCATTACCTCCCTCAAGACATTTTGAGGGCAGGTTACATTTACAGCCCTCCAGTACTGGTGCATATGAAGTGAACCTTACCACAGGTTTTAAAGCTGCTGTTGCAGGTAACGGCCAGAGGGCGGCAGCATTTCTGCTTTTCCCAATCTGGTAACTAGGGAAACAGACCATCTAGGCAGTGGTGTTCCTCGGTTATATATTCGAGTGGAATGTGCCCCCAAAAGCTGATGTCTCCTTATGTTTGTTTTATAACTTGAATTTATATTTTTTTATTGGAGTCATATTCCATTGTGTACATGGACCACTTCTTCTTTGTGCATTCCTCTATTGATGGACATTTTCGTAGCTTCCAAGTTTTGGCTATGGTAAATATTGCTGGAGTGCAGGATTGCCAGCCTGTGTCGTTTTGTTTTTTTGCAGTACGTGGGCCTCTTGCTTCCGTGCACCCTCCCATTGCAGAGCACAGGCTCTGGATGTGCAGGCCCAGCAGCCATAGCTCACGGCACCAGGTGCTCCGCAGCATGTGTGATCGTCCCTAACCGGGGCATGATCCCGTGTCCCGTGCATTGGCAGGCAGACTCTCAACCACTGCGCCACCAGTGAAAACCAGCCTGTGTCTTTTTGATTCTCATCCCCTCAGGCGATAGGCCCAGCAGTGGGTATGCTTGATTGAATGGGAGCTCAGTATTTACCTTTACAAAGCACCACCTTTTTGTTTTCATTACTGGCTCTTACCATGTCCCACGTTGAACCAAGTGTAGCTACTTCTCCAAAACCCCTTCAGCATTTATTGTTTGCAGAATTTTTGCTGATGGCCATTCTGACTGGTGTGAGCTGATAAGTTTTTGTAATTTGGATTTGCATATCTTTAATTCTTCCTAATGTTCAGCATTTTTCCATGCCTTTTTAAATTTCTGGTACAGAAAAACAGAAAACAACAGAGAGTACAATTAACCTCTTACAATTGTCTTCTTGGATGGTTGCCCTCTTTTGAATTGTTTGGTCAATTTTCGACCCCAGGATTGTTTCTGAGGGCAGGTGTCATTCACAGGCCTGCAATGAGTGTGAAGATTTAGTGACCATTAGCACTGGGTTTAAAGCTGCTGTTGTGGGAAATGGCCACAAGGCGGCAGCATTTCTCCATTCCCAAATCTGGTTACTAGGGCAGCAGAGCCTTTCTGGGACCAATGGAATACAGAAGAAGGCATCCTTGAAGTCTAATACAGAATAGCATGTCCTGGTGGACGGTAGAATGACCAGCAGGGTGTAGGAATTAGGAACTACTGGATGTATATCCTCGGTGGCTTCACTGAGTGACCTGACATCCTTTACCAGGTCCCCAGCAGCCCACGGGGCTCTCGTGGTCAGGGCAATCGCAGTTTATGGAGCTCACCTGCGCAACTACCTAGCAGCCCATGGGGCTCTCGTGGTCAGGCCCCTCCCAGGATATGGGGCTCACCTGGGCAGGTCCCAGCAGCCCACGGAGCTCTTTTGGTCAGGCCACTCCCAGGATATGGAGCTCACCTGTGCAACTACCCAGCAGCCCATGGGGCTCTCGTGGTCAGGCCCCTCCCAGGATACGGAGCTCCCCTGGGCAGGTACGCCAGCAGGGCTAGGCACACAGGAACCGTGCACATAGCCCACATTGGAGAGCACCTCAGATCGCCTGTCACTCAGAGCTGACACAGAGCACCTTAGAGCAGGACTTGCACTAACAAACAGCAGCTCCGACAGTTCTGTGGCTCTGGGCATCACTCTGTGCGGCCTCCCTCTGCCTGGTCTTCCAGAGACTTCCACTGCAGCCTGGGCACCAGGCCTCTGTCTCCACCCATCAGCCTTCCTCTCCCTGACTCCTGGATTCCTCTCATTAGGAGAGGGTCTTCTTGAAGTTGTCTCCCACTCATGGGCCAGATAAAATGATTAGAAAACAAGCCGGAGCTGCAGCCCCTTGTCTATCCTGACTCTCAGGAGCCCACACGTGTTCCTTGGACCTGGCCGGTTCAGCGAGGTCCATTTTCTGCAATGTGAGCCCCTGAGGGGTGAGGATTAGCTGAACTGGGCAGCCTGACACTGCCAGCCAGCCCTCCCCAGGTGTGCCTGGGTTGAGGGCAATAGAAACACCACTCCAGGCAGCAAGAGCCCCTGCAGCTGTGCCTGATGCCATATTCTCTGCCCCATCAGCAGACTCGGGGCTGTGCTGGTGGGAGGGAGTGAGGGGCCATGGCTTTGTGGGGGGCCCGGTGTGAGTGGGTCTCTGCTGGACTTTCTGCAGGAGTTGCCAGGCTGCCACCTGCTAAAGAAGAGGATGTGTCACCATACCTTCTGCTGGAATTTCTCCACTGGCAGAGGTGAGGAAGGAAAAAATCTGTTGGGTCTGGGACAGGAGGGGTATCTCAGGCAGGGAAATGGAAAGCTTCCAGAAGAGCGCCCGGGGCGAGGACCATCCTGGCTGTCCTGCAGGCACCAAGTCGGTCTGCATGCTGTCACTGGTGTGGCTCCACGGCCCTTCCTCTAGGCTTTCAAGTCCTTGTACATATTCAGGTGTTTTACTTGGGAAGGGTGGGAACAGTTTAGCAGCAGCTGGCTTGGGGCTCAGCTCACGTTTACTCACAGACGCCTCGGCATGGTCCCCCAGCTTTGCAATGAGGAAGCTGCTTGCGGGGGCGCTGCTGGCTTCATGGTAGATGATTCCCCACCTCTGACCATCTTCAGAATTGTTTACCCCTGGAGCAAGTGCCTGATAGGGTTTTCCTCTGTATAACTGGTTTTCCTCTGTAAATTTCTTTTTTTGCTTCAAGGTAGATTTTATTCCTCTTTTATGTATTTATAGATATAAGCATGGAAATAATTCATTCATATAAATACATCTGGTGAAGGGAAACACTTTTATCTGTTTTATTTTTAAATTTTATTTATTTTCCATAATTTTGTAATTTAATTTATTTTTTTTATTTATACGGCAGGATATTATTAGTTATCTATTTTAGACATATACATGTATACACGTCAATCCCAATCCCGCAACTCATCCCAGCAGCACCACCCCATGGCTTCGCCCCTTTGGTGTCCATACGTGTGTTCTCTACCTCTGTGTCTCTATTTCTGCCCTGCCAACCGGTTCATCTGTACCATTTTTCTAGGTTCCACATGTATGCATTATATCTACAATATTTGTTTTTCTCTTTCCGACTTACTTCACTCTGTATGACAGTCTCTAGATCCATCGACGTCTCTACAAATGACCCAGTTTCATTCCTTTGTATGGCTGAGTAATATTCCATTTTATATATGCACCACATCTTTATCCATTCGTCTGGCTGTGGGCATTTAGGTTGCTTCCATTACCTGGCTATGGTAACTAGTTCTGCAATGAACATTGTGGTGAATGGGTCTTTTTGACTTATGGTTTTCTCTGGGTATATGCCCAGAAGTGGGATTGCTGGATCATATGGTAATTCTATCTTTAGTTTTTTAAGGAACGTCCATACTGTTCTCCATAGTGACTGTATCACTTTACATTCCCACCAATAGTGGAAGAGGGTTCCTTTTCTCCACACCCTCTCCAGCATTTGTTGTTTGTAGATTTTCTGATGATACCCATTCTAACAGGTGTGAGGTGATACCTCATTGTAGTTTTGATTTGCATTTCTCTAATAATGAGAGATGTTGAGCAGCATTTCATGTGCGTCTTGGCCATCTCTGTGTCTTCTTTGAAGAAGTGTCTATTTAGATCTTCTAGCCATTTTTGTATTGGGTTGTTTGTTTTTTTAAGATTAAGCTGCATGAGCTGTTTCTATATATTGGAGATTAAACCTTTGTCCATTGATTCGTTTGCAAATGTTTTCTCCCATTCTGAGGGTTGCCTTTTTCCATTCCCGTTTTTTAACAAAAAAGAAAGAAAGAAAAAGAAGCAGAACACAAATGTGTGTAAAATATGCCTCTTGAAACTGTCGTTTTGAAATATGAACGTCTTTTGTATTTGGGGGTCGATATACGACCCCAGGGTTTGTTTTCAGGGCAGGTGTCATTTACAGGCCTGCAATTCTTTTGAATATCAAGTGACCATTAGCGCTGGGATTAAAGCTGCTGTTGTGTGAAACGGCCACAAGGTGGCAGCAGTTCTCCTTTACCAAATCTGGTTACTAGGACAACAGAGCCTCAATGCAAGTCGTGTTCTAGCTTGTAATTTAGAATGGAATGTGCCAGGTAAAAGCCCCTTACGTTTGTCTCACTACTTCTTGTTCGTACTTTTAATTTAATTTATATTTCTTATCACAGCAAGTTGGATTACAATGTTTGGCTTGTTGTAGGTGTGCAAGATGTGGTTCTTTGACACATATACATATGTCTGTTCTTCCTGGGATCCTTTGCCCATGTACGTTATGACAGAATGTTGAGTAGTCTTCTCTTGGTATTCCGTAGGTGTTTGGTGATTATATATTTCACCTGTGTTTGTATATGTCCGTGAAGCGCAATATCCTAATGTATGCAATCCTCACACCTTTCCATTGGGGAACCATCAGTTTGTTTAATGAATCTGTGATTGCCCTTCTCTGTGGAAATATCTTCACTGGTGTCAATTTTTCAGTAACACCTATAAGTGATATCATACGATATGTGTCTTTCTGTTTCTGACTTACTACAAGTCACGTGATTACCTCTAGCCTCATCTACGGTGCTGCAAATGGCACTGTGTCCTTTTTTTCCTTGGCTAATATTCTGTCTGTATATGGACCGGTTCTTCTTTGTCCGCTCATCTGTTGATGGACTTTTTGGTTGCTTCCATGTCATGGCTATTGTAATGCTGCGGCAATGCACATTTGCCTGCCTGTGTCTTTCCAATTCTGTCTTCTTAGGTCATAGGCCCAGGAGTGGGCCTGCTGGATCATATGGTAGCAAAACGTTTACCTTGTAGAGGCACCTCCATTCTGTTCTCATTAGTGGCTCTTACCAGGTTACGTCCCACCTGAGGTTGAGGTTATGCTCTTCTCCACAACACCTTCAGCGTTTATTGTTTCTAGTATTTTTGCGGATGTATACTCTGACTCGTGTGAGCTGATACCACTTTGTGGTTGGATTTGCATGTGTCTCATAACCCCTTGAAATTGAACTTTCTGGCATGTCCTTCTTTTCTTCAAACTGTGAGTACCGCTTACCTCTTCAAATTGTTTTTGTGAAGTATGTGTGACACTTAGAAATAGTTTGGCCTTTACCTCCCTCAAGACATTTTGAGGGCAGGTTACATTTACAGCCCTCCAGTACTGGTGCATATGAAGTGAACCTTAGCACAGGTTTTAAAGCTGCTGTTGCAGGTAACGGCCAGAGGGCGGCAGCATTTCTGCTTTTCCCAATCTGGTAACTAGGGAAACAGACCATCTAGGCAGTGGTGTTCCTCGGTTATATATTCGAGTGGAGTGTGCCCCCAAAATCTGATGTCTCCTTACTTATGTTTGTTTTATAACTTGAATTTATAGTTTTTTATTGGAGTCATATTCCATTGTGTGCATGGACCACTTCTTCTTTGTGCATTCCTCTATTGATGGACATTTTCGTAGCTTCCAAGTTTTGGCTATGGTAAATATTGCTGGGGTGCAGGATTGCCTCCCTGTGTCGTTTTGTTTTTTTGCAGTACGTGGGCCTCTTGCTTCCGTGCACCCTCCCATTGCAGAGCACAGGCTCTGGATGTGCAGGCCCAGCAGCCATAGCTCACGGCACCATGCGCTCCGCAGCATGTGTGATCGTCCCTAACCGGGGCATGATCCCGTGTCCCCTGCATTGGCAGGCAGACTCTCAACCACTGCGCCACCAGTGAAAACCAGCCTGTGTCTTTTTGATTCTCATCCCCTCGGGCGATAGGCCCAGCAGTGGGTATGCTTGATTGAATGGGAGCTCAGTATTTACCTTTACAAAGCACCACCTTTTTGTTTTCATTACTGGCTCTTACCATGTCCCACGTTGAACCAAGGGTAGGTACTTCTCCAAAACCCCTTCAGCATTTATTGTTTGCAGAATTTTTGCTGATGGCCATTCTGACTGGTGTGAGCTGATAAGTTTTTGTAATTTGGATTTGCATATCTTTAATTCTTCCTAATGTTCAGCATTTTTCCATGCCTTTTTAAATTTCTGGTACAGAAAAACAGAAAACAACAGAGAGTACAATTAACCTCTTGCAATTGTCTTCTTGGATGGTTGCCCTCTTTTGAATTGTTTGGTCAATTTTCGAGCCCAGGATTGTTTCTGAGGGCAGGTGTCATTCACAGGCCTGCAATGAGTGTGAAGATTTAGTGACCATTAGCACTGGGTTTAAAGCTGCTGTTGTGGGAAATGGCCACAAGGCGGCAGCATTTCTCCGTTCCCAAATCTGGTTACTAGGGCAGCAGAGCCTTTCTGGGACCAATGGAATACAGAAGAAGGCATCCTTGAAGTCTAATACAGAATAGCATGTCCTGGTGGACGGTAGAATGACCAGCAGGGTGTAGGAATTAGGAACTACTGGATGTATATCCTCGGTGGCTTCACTGAGTGTCCTGACATCCTTTACCAGGTCCCCAGCAGCCCACGGGGCTCTCGTGGTCAGGGCAATCGCAGTTTATGGAGCTCACCTGCGCAACTACCCAGCAGCCCATTGGGCTCTCGTGGTCAGGCCCCTCCCAGGATATGGGGCTCACCTGGGCAGGTCCCAGCAGCCCACGGAGCTCTTTTGGTCAGGCCACTCCCAGGATATGGAGCTCACCTGTGCAACTACCCAGCAGCCCATGGGGCTCTCGTGGTCAGGCCCCTCCCAGGATACGGAGCTCCCCTGGGCAGGTACGCCAGCAGGGCTAGGCACACAGGAACCGTGCACATAGCCCGCATTGGAGAGCACCTCAGATCGCCTGTCACTCAGAGCTGACACAGAGCACCTTAGAGCAGGACTTGCACTAACAAACAGCAGCTCCGACAGTTCTGTGGCTCTGGGCATCACTCTGTGCGGCCTCCCTCTGCCTGGTCTTCCAGAGACTTCCACTGCAGCCTGGGCACCAGGCCTCTGTCTCCACCCATCAGCCGTCCTCTCCCTGACTCCTGGATTCCTCTCATTAGGAGAGGGTCTTCTTGAAGTTGTCTCCCACTCATGGGCCAGATAAAATGATTAGAAAACAAGCCGGAGCTGCAGCCCCTTGTCTATCCTGACTCTCAGGAGCCCACACGTGTTCCTTGGACCTGGCCGGTTCAGCGAGGTCCATTTTCTGCAATGTGAGCCCCTGAGGGGTGAGGATTAGCTGAACTGGGCAGCCTGACACTGCCAGCCAGCCCTCCCCAGGTGTGCCTGGGTTGAGGGCAATAGAAACACCACTCCAGGCAGCAAGAGCCCCTGCAGCTGTGCCTGATGCCATATTCTCTGCCCCATCAGCAGACTCGGGGCTGTGCTGGTGGGAGGGAGTGAGGGGCCATGGCTTTGTGGGGGGCCCGGTGTGAGTGGGTCTCTGCTGGACTTTCTGCAGGAGTTGCCAGGCTGCCACCTGCTAAAGAAGAGGATGTGTCACCATACCTTCTGCTGGAATTTCTCCACTGGCAGAGGTGAGGAAGGAAAAAATCTGTTGGGTCTGGGACAGGAGGGGTATCTCAGGCAGGGAAATGGAAAGCTTCCAGAAGAGCGCCCGGGGCCAGGACCATCCTGGCTGTCCTGCAGGCCCCAAGTCGGTCTGCATGCTGTCACTGGTGTGGCTCCACGGCCCTTCCTCTAGGCTTTCAAGTCCTTGTACATATTCAGGTGTTTTACTTGGGAAGGGTGGGAACAGTTTAGCAGCAGCTGGCTTGGGGCTCAGCTCACGTTTACTCACAGACGCCTCGGCATGGTCCCCCAGCTTTGCAATGAGGAAGCTGCTTGCGGGGGCGCTGCTGGCTTCATGGTAGATGATTCCCCACCTCTGACCATCTTCAGAATTGTTTACCCCTGGAGCAAGTGCCTGATAGGGTTTTCCTCTGTATAACTGCTTTTCCTCTGTAAATTTCTTTTTTTGCTTCAAGGTAGATTTTATTCCTCTTTTATGTATTTATACATATAAGCATGGAAATAATTCATTCATATAAATACATCTGGTGAAGGGAAACACTTTTATCTGTTTTATTTTTAAATTTTATTTATTTTCCATAATTTTGTAATTTAATTTATTTTTTTTTATTTATACGGCAGGATATTATTAGTTATCTATTTTAGACATATACATGTATACACGTCAATCCCAATCCCCCAACTCATCCCAGCAGCACCACCCCATGGCTTCGCCCCTTTGGTGTCCATACGTGTGTTCTCTACCTCTGTGTCTCTATTTCTGCCCTGCCAACCGGTTCATCTGTACCATTTTTCTAGGTTCCACATGTATGCATTATATCTACAATATTTGTTTTTCTCTTTCCGACTTACTTCACTCTGTATGACAGTCTCTAGATCCATCGACGTCTCTACAAATGACCCAGTTTCATTCCTTTGTATGGCTGAGTAATATTCCATTTTATATATGCACCACATCTTTATCCATTCGTCTGGCTGTGGGCATTTAGGTTGCTTCCATTACCTGGCTATGGTAACTAGTTCTGCAATGAACATTGTGGTGAATGGGTCTTTTTGACTTATGGTTTTCTCTGGGTATATGCCCAGAATTGGATTGCTGGATCATATGGTAATTCTCTATTTAGTTTTTTAAGGAACGTCCATACTGTTCTCCATAGTGACTGTATCACTTTACATTCCCACCAATAGTGGAAGAGGGTTCCTTTTCTCCACACCCTCCCCAGCATTTGTTGTTTGTAGATTTTCTGATGATGCCCATTCTAACAGGTGTGAGGTGATACCTCATTGTAGTTTTGATTTGCATTTCTCTAATAATGAGAGATGTTGAGCAGCATTTCATGTGCGTCTTGGCCATCTCTGTGTCTTCTTTGAAGAAGTGTCTATTTAGATCTTCTAGCCATTTTTGTATTGGGTTGTTTGTTTTTTTAAGATTAAGCTGCATGAGCTGTTTCTATATATTGGAGATTAAACCTTTGTCCATTGATTCGTTTGCAAATGTTTTCTCCCGTTCTGAGGGTTGCCTTTTTCCATTCCCGTTTTTTAACAAAAAAGAAAGAAAGAAAAAGAAGCAGAACACAAATGTGTGTAAAATATGCCTCTTGAAACTGTCGTTTTGAAATATGAACGTCTTTTGTATTTTGGGGTCGATATACGACCCCAGGATTTGTTTTCAGGGCAGGTGTCATTTACAGGCCTGCAATTCTTTTGAATATCAAGTGACCATTAGCGCTGGGATTAAAGCTGCTGTTGTGTGAAACGGCCACAAGGTGGCAGCAGTTCTCCTTTACCAAATCTGGTTACTAGGACAACAGAGCCTCAATGCAAGTCGTGTTCTAGCTTGTAATTTAGAATGGAATGTGCCAGGTAAAAGCCCCTTACGTTTGTCTCACTACTTCTTGTTCGTACTTTTAATTTAATTTTTATTTCTTATCACAGCAAGTTGGATTACAATGTTTGGCTTGTTGTAGGTGTGCAAGATGTGGTTCTTTGACACATATACATATGTCTGTTCTTCCTGGGATCCTTTGCCCATGTACGTTATGACAGAATGTTGAGTAGTCTTCTCTTGGTATTCCGTAGGTGTTTGGTGATTATATATTTCACCTGTGTTTGTATATGTCCGTGAAGCGCAATATCCTAATGTATGCAATCCTCACACCTTTCCATTGGGGAACCATCAGTTTGTTTAATGAATCTGTGATTGCCCTTCTCTGTGGAAATATCTTCACTGGTGTCAATTTTTCAGTAACACCTATAAGTGATATCATACGATATGTGTCTTTCTGTTTCTGACTTACTACAAGTCACGTGATTACCTCTAGCCTCATCTACGGTGCTGCAAATGGCACTGTGTCCTTTTTTTCCTTGGCTAATATTCTGTCTGTATATGGACCGGTTCTTCTTTGTCCGCTCATCTGTTGATGGACTTTTTGGTTGCTTCCATGTCATGGCTATTGTAATGCTGCGGCAATGCACATTTGCCTGCCTGTGTCTTTCCAATTCTGTCTTCTTAGGTCATAGGCCCAGGAGTGGGCCTGCTGGATCATATGGTAGCAAAACGTTTACCTTGTAGAGGCACCTCCATTCTGTTCTCATTAGTGGCTCTTACCAGGTTACGTCCCACCTGAGGTTGAGGTTATGCTCTTCTCCACAACACCTTCAGCGTTTATTGTTTCTAGTATTTTTGCGGATGTATACTCTGACTCGTGTGAGCTGATACCACTTTGTGGTTGGATTTGCATGTGTCTCATAACCCCTTGAAATTGAACTTTCTGGCATGTCCTTCTTTTCTTCAAACTGTGAGTACCGCTTACCTCTTCAAATTGTTTTTGTGAAGTATGTGTGACACTTAGAAATAGTTTGGCCATTACCTCTCTCAAGACATTTTGAGGGCAGGTTACATTTACAGCCCTCCAGTACTGGTGCATATGAAGTGAACCTTAGCACAGGTTTTAAAGCTGCTGTTGCAGGAAATGGCCAGAGGGCGGCAGCATTTCTGCTTTTCCCAATCTGGTAACTAGGGAAACAGACCATCTAGGCAGTGGTGTTCCTCGGTTATATATTCGAGTGGAGTGTGCCCCCAAAAGCTGATGTCTCCTTACTCATGTTTGTTTTATAACTTGAATTTATAGTTTTTTATTGGAGTCATATTCCATTGTGTGCATGGACCACTTCTTCTTTGTGCATTCCTCTATTGATGGACATTTTCGTAGCTTCCAAGTTTTGGCTATGGTAAATATTGCTGGGGTGCAGGATTGCCACCCTGTGTCGTTTGTTTTTTTGCTGTACGTGGGCCTCTTGCTTCCGTGCACCCTCCCATTGCAGAGCACAGGCTCTGGATGTGCAGGCCCAGCAGCCGTAGCTCACGGCACCAGGCGCTCCGCGGCATGTGTGATCGTCCCTAACCGGGGCATGATCCCGTGTCCCCTGCATTGGCAGGCAGACTCTCAACCACTGTGCCACCAGTGAAAACCAGCCTGTGTCTTTTTGATTCTCATCCCCTCAGGCGATAGGCCCAGCAGTGGGTATGCTTGATTGAATGGGAGCTCAGTATTTACCTTTACAAAGCACCACCTTTTTGTTTTCATTACTGGCTCTTACCATGTCCCACGTTGAACCAAGGGTAGGTACTTCTCCAAAACCCCTTCAGCATTTATTGTTTGCAGAATTTTTGCTGATGGCCATTCTGACTGGTGTGAGCTGATAAGTTTTTGTAATTTGGATTTGCATATCTTTAATACTTCCTAATGTTCAGCATTTTTCCATGCCTTTTTAAATTTCTGGTACAGAAAAACAGAAAACAACAGAGAGTACAATTAACCTCTTGCAATTGTCTTCTTGGATGGTTGCCCTCTTTTGAATTGTTTGGTCAATTTTCGACCCCAGGATTGTTTCTGAGGGCAGGTGTCATTCACAGGCCTGCAATGAGTGTGAAGATTTAGTGACCATTAGCACTGGGTTTAAAGCTGCTGTTGTGGGAAATGGCCACAAGGCGGCAGCATTTCTCCATTCCCAAATCTGGTTACTAGGGCAGCAGAGCCTTTCTGGGACCAATGGAATACAGAAGAAGGCATCCTTGAAGTCTAATACAGAATAGCATGTCCTGGTGGATGGTAGAATGACCAGCAGGGTGTAGGAATTAGGAACTACTGGATGTATATCCTCGGTGGCTTCACTGAGTGTCCTGACATCCTTTACCAGGTCCCCAGCAGCCCACGGGGCTCTCGTGGTCAGGGCAATCGCAGTTTATGGAGCTCACCTGCGCAACTACCCAGCAGCCCATGGGGCTCTCGTGGTCAGGCCCCTCCCAGGATATGGGGCTCACCTGGGCAGGTCCCAGCAGCCCACGGAGCTCTTTTGGTCAGGCCACTCCCAGGATATGGAGCTCACCTGTGCAACTACCCAGCAGCCCATGGGGCTCTCGTGGTCAGGCCCCTCCCAGGATACGGAGCTCCCCTGGGCAGGTACGCCAGCAGGGCTAGGCACACAGGAACCGTGCACATGGCCCGCATTGGAGAGCACCTCAGATCGCCTGTCACTCAGAGCTGACACAGAGCACCTTAGAGCAGGACTTGCACTAACAAACAGCAGCTCCAACAGTTCTGTGACTCTGGGCATCACTCTGTGCGGCCTCCCTCTGCCTGGTCTTCCAGAGACTTCCACTGCAGCCTGGGCACCAGGCCTCTGTCTCCACCCATCAGCCGTCCTCTCCCTGACTCCTGGATTCCTCTCATTAGGAGAGGGTCTTCTTGAAGTTGTCTCCCACTCATGGGCCAGATAAAATGATTAGAAAACAAGCCGGAGCTGCAGCCCCTTGTCTATCCTGACTCTCAGGAGCCCACACATGTTCCTTGGACCTGGCCGGTTCAGCGAGATCCAGTTTCTGCAATGTGAGCCCCTGAGGGGTGAGGATTAGCTGAACTGGGCAGCCTGACACTGCCAGCCAGCCCTCCCCAGGTGTGCCTGGGTTGAGGTCAATAGAAACACCACTCCAGGCAGCAAGAGCCCCTGCAGCTGTGCCTGATGCCATATTCTCTGCCCCATCAGCAGACTCGGGGCTGTGCTGGTGGGAGGGAGAGAGGGGCCATGGCTTTGTGGGGGGCCCGGTGTGAGTGGGTCTCTGCTGGACTTTCTGCAGGAGTTGCCAGGCTGCCACCTGCTAAAGAAGAGGATGTGTCACCATACCTTCTGCTGGAATTTCTCCACTGGCAGAGGTGAGGAAGGAAAAAATCTGTTGGGTCTGGGACAGGAGGGGTATCTCAGGCAGGGAAATGGAAAGCTTCCAGAAGAGCGCCCGGTGCCAGGACCATCCTGGCTGTCCTGCAGGCACCAAGTCGGTCTGCATGCTGTCACTGGTGTGGCTCCACGGCCCTTCCTCTAGGCTTTCAAGTCCTTGTACATATTCAGGTGTTTTACTTGGGAAGGGTGGGAACAGTTTAGCAGCAGCTGGCTTGGGGCTCAGCTCACGTTTACTCACAGACGCCTCGGCATGGTCCCCCAGCTTTGCAATGAGGAAGCTGCTTGCGGGGGCGCTGCTGGCTTCATGGTAGATGATTCCCCACCTCTGACCATCTTCAGAATTGTTTACCCCTGGAGCAAGTGCCTGATAGGGTTTTCCTCTGTATAACTGGTTTTCCTCTGTATATTTCTTTTTTTGCTTCAAGGTAGATTTTATTCCTCTTTTATGTATTTATAGATATAAGCATGGAAATAATTCATTCATATAAATACATCTGGTGAAGGGAAACACTTTTATCTGTTTTATTTTTAAATTTTATTTATTTTCCATAATTTTGTAATTTAATTTATTTTTTTTATTTATACGGCAGGATATTATTAGTTATCTATTTTAGACATATACATGTATACAAGTCAATCCCAATCCCGCAACTCATCCCAGCAGCACCACCCCATGGCTTCACCCCTTTGGTGTCCATACGTGTGTTCTCTACCTCTGTGTCTCTATTTCTGCCCTGCCAACCGGTTCATCTGTACCATTTTTCTAGGTTCCACATGTATGCATTATATCTACAATATTTGTTTTTCTCTTTCCGACTTACTTCACTCTGTATGACAGTCTCTAGATCCATCCACGTCTCTACAAATGACCCAGTTTCATTCCTTTGTATGGCTGAGTAATATTCCATTTTATATATGCACCACATCTTTATCCATTCGTCTGGCTGTGGGCATTTAGGTTGCTTCCATTACCTGGCTATGGTAACTAGTTCTGCAATGAACATTGTGGTGAATGGGTCTTTTTGACTTATGGTTTTCTCTGGGTATATGCCCAGAAGTGGGATTGCTGGATCATATGGTAATTCTATCTTTAGTTTTTTAAGGAACGTCCATACTGTTCTCCATAGTGACTGTATCACTTTACATTCCCACCAATAGTGGAAGAGGGTTCCTTTTCTCCACACCCTCCCCAGCATTTGTTGTTTGTAGATTTTCTGATGATGCCCATTCTAACAGGTGTGAGGTGATACCTCATTGTAGTTTTGATTTGCATTTCTCTAATAATGAGAGATGTTGAGCAGCATTTCATGTGCGTCTTGGCCATCTCTGTGTCTTCTTTGAAGAAGTGTCTATTTAGATCTTCTAGCCATTTTTGTATTGGGTTGTTTGTTTTTTTAAGATTAAGCTGCATGAGCTGTTTCTATATATTGGAGATTAAACCTTTGTCCATTGATTCGTTTGCAAATGTTTTCTCCCGTTCTGAGGGTTGCCTTTTTCCATTCCCGTTTTTTAACAAAAAAGAAAGAAAGAAAAAGAAGCAGAACACAAATGTGTGTAAAATATGCCTCTTGAAACTGTCGTTTTGAAATATGAACGTCTTTTGTATTTTGGGGTCGATATACGACCCCAGGATTTGTTTTCAGGGCAGGTGTCATTTACAGGCCTGCAATTCTTTTGAATATCAAGTGACCATTAGCGCTGGGATTAAAGCTGCTGTTGTGTGAAACGGCCACAAGGTGGCAGCAGTTCTCCTTTACCAAATCTGGTTACTAGGACAACAGAGCCTCAATGCAAGTCGTGTTCTAGCTTGTAATTTAGAATGGAATGTGCCAGGTAAAAGCCCCTTACGTTTGTCTCACTACTTCTTGTTCGTACTTTTAATTTAATTTTTATTTCTTATCACAGCAAGTTGGATTACAATGTTTGGCTTGTTGTAGGTGTGCAAGATGTGGTTCTTTGACACATATACATATGTCTGTTCTTCCTGGGATCCTTTGCCCATGTACGTTATGACAGAATGTTGAGTAGTCTTCTCTTGGTATTCCGTAGGTGTTTGGTGATTATATATTTCACCTGTGTTTGTATATGTCCGTGAAGCGCAATATCCTAATGTATGCAATCCTCACACCTTTCCATTGGGGAACCATCAGTTTCTTTAATGAATCTGTGATTGCCCTTCTCTGTGGAAATATCTTCACTGGTGTCAATTTTTCAGTAACACCTATAAGTGATATCATACGATATGTGTCTTTCTGTTTCTGACTTACTACAAGTCACGTGATTACCTCTAGCCTCATCTACGGTGCTGCAAATGGCACTGTGTCCTTTTTTTCCTTGGCTAATATTCTGTCTGTATATGGACCGGTTCTTCTTTGTCCGCTCATCTGTTGATGGACTTTTTGGTTGCTTCCATGTCATGGCTATTGTAATGCTGCGGCAATGCACATTTGCCTGCCTGTGTCTTTCCAATTCTGTCTTCTTAGGTCATAGGCCCAGGAGTGGGCCTGCTGGATCATATGGTAGCAAAACGTTTACCTTGTAGAGGCACCTCCATTCTGTTCTCATTAGTGGCTCTTACCAGGTTACGTCCCACCTGAGGTTGAGGTTATGCTCTTCTCCACAACACCTTCAGCGTTTATTGTTTCTAGTATTTTTGCGGATGTATACTCTGACTCGTGTGAGCTGATACCACTTTGTGGTTGGATTTGCATGTGTCTCATAACCCCTTGAAATTGAACTTTCTGGCATGTCCTTCTTTTCTTCAAACTGTGAGTACCGCTTACCTCTTCAAATTGTTTTTGTGAAGTATGTGTGACACTTAGAAATAGTTTGGCCATTACCTCCCTCAAGACATTTTGAGGGCAGGTTACATTTACAGCCCTCCAGTACTGGTGCATATGAAGTGAACCTTAGCACAGGTTTTAAAGCTGCTGTTGCAGGAAATGGCCAGAGGGCGGCAGCATTTCTGCTTTTCCCAATCTGGTAACTAGGGAAACAGACCATCTAGGCAGTGGTGTTCCTCGGTTATATATTCGAGTGGAGTGTGCCCCCAAAAGCTGATGTCTCCTTACTCATGTTTGTTTTATAACTTGAATTTATAGTTTTTTATTGGAGTCATATTCCATTGTGTGCATGGACCACTTCTTCTTTGTGCATTCCTCTATTGATGGACATTTTCGTAGCTTCCAAGTTTTGGCTATGGTAAATATTGCTGGGGTGCAGGATTGCCACCCTGTGTCGTTTGTTTTTTTGCTGTACGTGGGCCTCTTGCTTCCGTGCACCCTCCCATTGCAGAGCACAGGCTCTGGATGTGCAGGCCCAGCAGCCGTAGCTCACGGCACCAGGCGCTCCGCGGCATGTGTGATCGTCCCTAACCGGGGCATGATCCCGTGTCCCCTGCATTGGCAGGCAGACTCTCAACCACTGTGCCACCAGTGAAAACCAGCCTGTGTCTTTTTGATTCTCATCCCCTCAGGCGATAGGCCCAGCAGTGGGTATACTTGATTGAATGGGAGCTCAGTATTTACCTTTACAAAGCACCACCTTTTTGTTTTCATTACTGGCTCTTACCATGTCCCACGTTGAACCAAGGGTAGGTACTTCTCCAAAACCCCTTCAGCATTTATTGTTTGCAGAATTTTTGCTGATGGCCATTCTGACTGGTGTGAGCTGATAAGTTTTTGTAATTTGGATTTGCATATCTTTAATTCTTCCTAATGTTCAGCATTTTTCCATGCCTTTTTAAATTTCTGGTACAGAAAAACAGAAAACAACAGAGAGTACAATTAACCTCTTGCAATTGTCTTCTTGGATGGTTGCCCTCTTTTGAATTGTTTGGTCAATTTTCGACCCCAGGATTGTTTCTGAGGGCAGGTGTCATTCACAGGCCTGCAATGAGTGTGAAGATTTAGTGACCATTAGCACTGGGTTTAAAGCTGCTGTTGTGGGAAATGGCCACAAGGCGGCAGCATTTCTCCATTCCCAAATCTGGTTACTAGGGCAGCAGAGCCTTTCTGGGACCAATGGAATACAGAAGAAGGCATCCTTGAAGTCTAATACAGAATAGCATGTCCTGGTGGATGGTAGAATGACCATCAGGGTGTAGGAATTAGGAACTACTGGATGTATATCCTCGGTGGCTTCACTGAGTGTCCTGACATCCTTTACCAGGTCCCCAGCAGCCCACGGGGCTCTCGTGGTCAGGGCAATCGCAGTTTATGGAGCTCACCTGCGCAACTACCCAGCAGCCCATGGGGCTCTCGTGGTCAGGCCCCTCCCAGGATATGGGGCTCACCTGGGCAGGTCCCAGCAGCCCACGGAGCTCTTTTGGTCAGGCCACTCCCAGGATATGGAGCTCACCTGTGCAACTACCCAGCAGCCCATGGGGCTCTCGTGGTCAGGCCCCTCCCAGGATACGGAGCTCCCCTGGGCAGGTACGCCAGCAGGGCTAGGCACACAGGAACCGTGCACATGGCCCGCATTGGAGAGCACCTCAGATCGCCTGTCACTCAGAGCTGACACAGAGCACCTTAGAGCAGGACTTGCACTAACAAACAGCAGCTCCAACAGTTCTGTGACTCTGGGCATCACTCTGTGCGGCCTCCCTCTGCCTGGTCTTCCAGAGACTTCCACTGCAGCCTGGGCACCAGGCCTCTGTCTCCACCCATCAGCCGTCCTCTCCCTGACTCCTGGATTCCTCTCATTAGGAGAGGGTCTTCTTGAAGTTGTCTCCCACTCATGGGCCAGATAAAATGATTAGAAAACAAGCCGGAGCTGCAGCCCCTTGTCTATCCTGACTCTCAGGAGCCCACACATGTTCCTTGGACCTGGCCGGTTCAGCGAGATCCAGTTTCTGCAATGTGAGCCCCTGAGGGGTGAGGATTAGCTGAACTGGGCAGCCTGACACTGCCAGCCAGCCCTCCCCAGGTGTGCCTGGGTTGAGGTCAATAGAAACACCACTCCAGGCAGCAAGAGCCCCTGCAGCTGTGCCTGATGCCATATTCTCTGCCCCATCAGCAGACTCGGGGCTGTGCTGGTGGGAGGGAGAGAGGGGCCATGGCTTTGTGGGGGGCCCGGTGTGAGTGGGTCTCTGCTGGACTTTCTGCAGGAGTTGCCAGGCTGCCACCTGCTAAAGAAGAGGATGTGTCACCATACCTTCTGCTGGAATTTCTCCACTGGCAGAGGTGAGGAAGGAAAAAATCTGTTGGGTCTGGGACAGGAGGGGTATCTCAGGCAGGGAAATGGAAAGCTTCCAGAAGAGCGCCCGGTGCCAGGACCATCCTGGCTGTCCTGCAGGCACCAAGTCGGTCTGCATGCTGTCACTGGTGTGGCTCCACGGCCCTTCCTCTAGGCTTTCAAGTCCTTGTACATATTCAGGTGTTTTACTTGGGAAGGGTGGGAACAGTTTAGCAGCAGCTGGCTTGGGGCTCAGCTCACGTTTACTCACAGACGCCTCGGCATGGTCCCCCAGCTTTGCAATGAGGAAGCTGCTTGCGGGGGCGCTGCTGGCTTCATGGTAGATGATTCCCCACCTCTGACCATCTTCAGAATTGTTTACCCCTGGAGCAAGTGCCTGATAGGGTTTTCCTCTGTATAACTGGTTTTCCTCTGTATATTTCTTTTTTTGCTTCAAGGTAGATTTTATTCCTCTTTTATGTATTTATAGATATAAGCATGGAAATAATTCATTCATATAAATACATCTGGTGAAGGGAAACACTTTTATCTGTTTTATTTTTAAATTTTATTTATTTTCCATAATTTTGTAATTTAATTTATTTTTTTTATTTATACGGCAGGATATTATTAGTTATCTATTTTAGACATATACATGTATACAAGTCAATCCCAATCCCGCAACTCATCCCAGCAGCACCACCCCATGGCTTCACCCCTTTGGTGTCCATACGTGTGTTCTCTACCTCTGTGTCTCTATTTCTGCCCTGCCAACCGGTTCATCTGTACCATTTTTCTAGGTTCCACATGTATGCATTATATCTACAATATTTGTTTTTCTCTTTCCGACTTACTTCACTCTGTATGACAGTCTCTAGATCCATCCACGTCTCTACAAATGACCCAGTTTCATTCCTTTGTATGGCTGAGTAATATTCCATTTTATATATGCACCACATCTTTATCCATTCGTCTGGCTGTGGGCATTTAGGTTGCTTCCATTACCTGGCTATGGTAACTAGTTCTGCAATGAACATTGTGGTGAATGGGTCTTTTTGACTTATGGTTTTCTCTGGGTATATGCCCAGAAGTGGGATTGCTGGATCATATGGTAATTCTATCTTTAGTTTTTTAAGGAACGTCCATACTGTTCTCCATAGTGACTGTATCACTTTACATTCCCACCAATAGTGGAAGAGGGTTCCTTTTCTCCACACCCTCCCCAGCATTTGTTGTTTGTAGATTTTCTGATGATGCCCATTCTAACAGGTGTGAGGTGATACCTCATTGTAGTTTTGATTTGCATTTCTCTAATAATGAGAGATGTTGAGCAGCATTTCATGTGCGTCTTGGCCATCTCTGTGTCTTCTTTGAAGAAGTGTCTATTTAGATCTTCTAGCCATTTTTGTATTGGGTTGTTTGTTTTTTTAAGATTAAGCTGCATGAGCTGTTTCTATATATTGGAGATTAAACCTTTGTCCATTGATTCGTTTGCAAATGTTTTCTCCCGTTCTGAGGGTTGCCTTTTTCCATTCCCGTTTTTTAACAAAAAAGAAAGAAAGAAAAAGAAGCAGAACACAAATGTGTGTAAAATATGCCTCTTGAAACTGTCGTTTTGAAATATGAACGTCTTTTGTATTTTGGGGTCGATATACGACCCCAGGATTTGTTTTCAGGGCAGGTGTCATTTACAGGCCTGCAATTCTTTTGAATATCAAGTGACCATTAGCGCTGGGATTAAAGCTGCTGTTGTGTGAAACGGCCACAAGGTGGCAGCAGTTCTCCTTTACCAAATCTGGTTACTAGGACAACAGAGCCTCAATGCAAGTCGTGTTCTAGCTTGTAATTTAGAATGGAATGTGCCAGGTAAAAGCCCCTTACGTTTGTCTCACTACTTCTTGTTCGTACTTTTAATTTAATTTTTATTTCTTATCACAGCAAGTTGGATTACAATGTTTGGCTTGTTGTAGGTGTGCAAGATGTGGTTCTTTGACACATATACATATGTCTGTTCTTCCTGGGATCCTTTGCCCATGTACGTTATGACAGAATGTTGAGTAGTCTTCTCTTGGTATTCCGTAGGTGTTTGGTGATTATATATTTCACCTGTGTTTGTATATGTCCGTGAAGCGCAATATCCTAATGTATGCAATCCTCACACCTTTCCATTGGGGAACCATCAGTTTGTTTAATGAATCTGTGATTGCCCTTCTCTGTGGAAATATCTTCACTGGTGTCAATTTTTCAGTAACACCTATAAGTGATATCATACGATATGTGTCTTTCTGTTTCTGACTTACTACAAGTCACGTGATTACCTCTAGCCTCATCTACGGTGCTGCAAATGGCACTGTGTCCTTTTTTTCCTTGGCTAATATTCTGTCTGTATATGGACCGGTTCTTCTTTGTCCGCTCATCTGTTGATGGACTTTTTGGTTGCTTCCATGTCATGGCTATTGTAATGCTGCGGCAATGCACATTTGCCTGCCTGTGTCTTTCCAATTCTGTCTTCTTAGGTCATAGGCCCAGGAGTGGGCCTGCTGGATCATATGGTAGCAAAACGTTTACCTTGTAGAGGCACCTCCATTCTGTTCTCATTAGTGGCTCTTACCAGGTTACGTCCCACCTGAGGTTGAGGTTATGCTCTTCTCCACAACACCTTCAGCGTTTATTGTTTCTAGTATTTTTGCGGATGTATACTCTGACTCGTGTGAGCTGATACCACTTTGTGGTTGGATTTGCATGTGTCTCATAACCCCTTGAAATTGAACTTTCTGGCATGTCCTTCTTTTCTTCAAACTGTGAGTACCGCTTACCTCTTCAAATTGTTTTTGTGAAGTATGTGTGACACTTAGAAATAGTTTGGCCATTACCTCCCTCAAGACATTTTGAGGGCAGGTTACATTTACAGCCCTCCAGTACTGGTGCATATGAAGTGAACCTTAGCACAGGTTTTAAAGCTGCTGTTGCAGGAAATGGCCAGAGGGCGGCAGCATTTCTGCTTTTCCCAATCTGGTAACTAGGGAAACAGACCATCTAGGCAGTGGTGTTCCTCGGTTATATATTCGAGTGGAGTGTGCCCCCAAAAGCTGATGTCTCCTTACTCATGTTTGTTTTATAACTTGAATTTATAGTTTTTTATTGGAGTCATATTCCATTGTGTGCATGGACCACTTCTTCTTTGTGCATTCCTCTATTGATGGACATTTTCGTAGCTTCCAAGTTTTGGCTATGGTAAATATTGCTGGGGTGCAGGATTGCCACCCTGTGTCGTTTGTTTTTTTGCTGTACGTGGGCCTCTTGCTTCCGTGCACCCTCCCATTGCAGAGCACAGGCTCTGGATGTGCAGGCCCAGCAGCCGTAGCTCACGGCACCAGGCGCTCCGCGGCATGTGTGATCGTCCCTAACCGGGGCATGATCCCGTGTCCCCTGCATTGGCAGGCAGACTCTCAACCACTGTGCCACCAGTGAAAACCAGCCTGTGTCTTTTTGATTCTCATCCCCTCAGGCGATAGGCCCAGCAGTGGGTATGCTTGATTGAATGGGAGCTCAGTATTTACCTTTACAAAGCACCACCTTTTTGTTTTCATTACTGGCTCTTACCATGTCCCACGTTGAACCAAGGGTAGGTACTTCTCCAAAACCCCTTCAGCATTTATTGTTTGCAGAATTTTTGCTGATGGCCATTCTGACTGGTGTGAGCTGATAAGTTTTTGTAATTTGGATTTGCATATCTTTAATACTTCCTAATGTTCAGCATTTTTCCATGCCTTTTTAAATTTCTGGTACAGAAAAACAGAAAACAACAGAGAGTACAATTAACCTCTTGCAATTGTCTTCTTGGATGGTTGCCCTCTTTTGAATTGTTTGGTCAATTTTCGACCCCAGGATTGTTTCTGAGGGCAGGTGTCATTCACAGGCCTGCAATGAGTGTGAAGATTTAGTGACCATTAGCACTGGGTTTAAAGCTGCTGTTGTGGGAAATGGCCACAAGGCGGCAGCATTTCTCCATTCCCAAATCTGGTTACTAGGGCAGCAGAGCCTTTCTGGGACCAATGGAATACAGAAGAAGGCATCCTTGAAGTCTAATACAGAATAGCATGTCCTGGTGGATGGTAGAATGACCATCAGGGTGTAGGAATTAGGAACTACTGGATGTATATCCTCGGTGGCTTCACTGAGTGTCCTGACATCCTTTACCAGGTCCCCAGCAGCCCACGGGGCTCTCGTGGTCAGGGCAATCGCAGTTTATGGAGCTCACCTGCGCAACTACCCAGCAGCCCATGGGGCTCTCGTGGTCAGGCCCCTCCCAGGATATGGGGCTCACCTGGGCAGGTCCCAGCAGCCCACGGAGCTCTTTTGGTCAGGCCACTCCCAGGATATGGAGCTCACCTGTGCAACTACCCAGCAGCCCATGGGGCTCTCGTGGTCAGGCCCCTCCCAGGATACGGAGCTCCCCTGGGCAGGTACGCCAGCAGGGCTAGGCACACAGGAACCGTGCACATGGCCCGCATTGGAGAGCACCTCAGATCGCCTGTCACTCAGAGCTGACACAGAGCACCTTAGAGCAGGACTTGCACTAACAAACAGCAGCTCCAACAGTTCTGTGACTCTGGGCATCACTCTGTGCGGCCTCCCTCTGCCTGGTCTTCCAGAGACTTCCACTGCAGCCTGGGCACCAGGCCTCTGTCTCCACCCATCAGCCGTCCTCTCCCTGACTCCTGGATTCCTCTCATTAGGAGAGGGTCTTCTTGAAGTTGTCTCCCACTCATGGGCCAGATAAAATGATTAGAAAACAAGCCGGAGCTGCAGCCCCTTGTCTATCCTGACTCTCAGGAGCCCACACGTGTTCCTTGGACCTGGCCGGTTCAGCGAGGTCCATTTTCTGCAATGTGAGCCCCTGAGGGGTGAGGATTAGCTGAACTGGGCAGCCTGACACTGCCAGCCAGCCCTCCCCAGGTGTGCCTGGGTTGAGGTCAATAGAAACACCACTCCAGGCAGCAAGAGCCCCTGCAGCTGTGCCTGATGCCATATTCTCTGCCCCATCAGCAGACTCGGGGCTGTGCTAGTGGGAGGGAGTGAGGGGCCATGGCTTTGTGGGGGGCCCGGTGTGAGTGGGTCTCTGCTGGACTTTCTGCAGGAGTTGCCAGGCTGCCACCTGCTAAAGAAGAGGATGTGTCACCATACCTTCTGCTGGAATTTCTCCACTGGCAGAGGTGAGGAAGGAAAAAATCTGTTGGGTCTGGGACAGGAGGGGTATCTCAGGCAGGGAAATGGAAAGCTTCCAGAAGAGCGCCCGGTGCCAGGACCATCCTGGCTGTCCTGCAGGCACCAAGTCGGTCTGCATGCTGTCACTGGTGTGGCTCCACGGCCCTTCCTCTAGGCTTTCAAGTCCTTGTACATATTCAGGTGTTTTACTTGGGAAGGGTGGGAACAGTTTAGCAGCAGCTGGCTTGGGGCTCAGCTCACGTTTACTCACAGACGCCTCGGCATGGTCCCCCAGCTTTGCAATGAGGAAGCTGCTTGCGGGGGCGCTGCTGGCTTCATGGTAGATGATTCCCCACCTCTGACCATCTTCAGAATTGTTTACCCCTGGAGCAAGTGCCTGATAGGGTTTTCCTCTGTATAACTGGTTTTCCTCTGTATATTTCTTTTTTTGCTTCAAGGTAGATTTTATTCCTCTTTTATGTATTTATAGATATAAGCATGGAAATAATTCATTCATATAAATACATCTGGTGAAGGGAAACACTTTTATCTGTTTTATTTTTAAATTTTATTTATTTTCCATAATTTTGTAATTTAATTTATTTTTTTTATTTATACGGCAGGATATTATTAGTTATCTATTTTAGACATATACATGTATACAAGTCAATCCCAATCCCGCAACTCATCCCAGCAGCACCACCCCATGGCTTCACCCCTTTGGTGTCCATACGTGTGTTCTCTACCTCTGTGTCTCTATTTCTGCCCTGCCAACCGGTTCATCTGTACCATTTTTCTAGGTTCCACATGTATGCATTATATCTACAATATTTGTTTTTCTCTTTCCGACTTACTTCACTCTGTATGACAGTCTCTAGATCCATCCACGTCTCTACAAATGACCCAGTTTCATTCCTTTGTATGGCTGAGTAATATTCCATTTTATATATGCACCACATCTTTATCCATTCGTCTGGCTGTGGGCATTTAGGTTGCTTCCATTACCTGGCTATGGTAACTAGTTCTGCAATGAACATTGTGGTGAATGGGTCTTTTTGACTTATGGTTTTCTCTGGGTATATGCCCAGAAGTGGGATTGCTGGATCATATGGTAATTCTATCTTTAGTTTTTTAAGGAACGTCCATACTGTTCTCCATAGTGACTGTATCACTTTACATTCCCACCAATAGTGGAAGAGGGTTCCTTTTCTCCACACCCTCCCCAGCATTTGTTGTTTGTAGATTTTCTGATGATGCCCATTCTAACAGGTGTGAGGTGATACCTCATTGTAGTTTTGATTTGCATTTCTCTAATAATGAGAGATGTTGAGCAGCATTTCATGTGCGTCTTGGCCATCTCTGTGTCTTCTTTGAAGAAGTGTCTATTTAGATCTTCTAGCCATTTTTGTATTGGGTTGTTTGTTTTTTTAAGATTAAGCTGCATGAGCTGTTTCTATATATTGGAGATTAAACCTTTGTCCATTGATTCGTTTGCAAATGTTTTCTCCCGTTCTGAGGGTTGCCTTTTTCCATTCCCGTTTTTTAACAAAAAAGAAAGAAAGAAAAAGAAGCAGAACACAAATGTGTGTAAAATATGCCTCTTGAAACTGTCGTTTTGAAATATGAACGTCTTTTGTATTTTGGGGTCGATATACGACCCCAGGATTTGTTTTCAGGGCAGGTGTCATTTACAGGCCTGCAATTCTTTTGAATATCAAGTGACCATTAGCGCTGGGATTAAAGCTGCTGTTGTGTGAAACGGCCACAAGGTGGCAGCAGTTCTCCTTTACCAAATCTGGTTACTAGGACAACAGAGCCTCAATGCAAGTCGTGTTCTAGCTTGTAATTTAGAATGGAATGTGCCAGGTAAAAGCCCCTTACGTTTGTCTCACTACTTCTTGTTCGTACTTTTAATTTAATTTTTATTTCTTATCACAGCAAGTTGGATTACAATGTTTGGCTTGTTGTAGGTGTGCAAGATGTGGTTCTTTGACACATATACATATGTCTGTTCTTCCTGGGATCCTTTGCCCATGTACGTTATGACAGAATGTTGAGTAGTCTTCTCTTGGTATTCCGTAGGTGTTTGGTGATTATATATTTCACCTGTGTTTGTATATGTCCGTGAAGCGCAATATCCTAATGTATGCAATCCTCACACCTTTCCATTGGGGAACCATCAGTTTCTTTAATGAATCTGTGATTGCCCTTCTCTGTGGAAATATCTTCACTGGTGTCAATTTTTCAGTAACACCTATAAGTGATATCATACGATATGTGTCTTTCTGTTTCTGACTTACTACAAGTCACGTGATTACCTCTAGCCTCATCTACGGTGCTGCAAATGGCACTGTGTCCTTTTTTTCCTTGGCTAATATTCTGTCTGTATATGGACCGGTTCTTCTTTGTCCGCTCATCTGTTGATGGACTTTTTGGTTGCTTCCATGTCATGGCTATTGTAATGCTGCGGCAATGCACATTTGCCTGCCTGTGTCTTTCCAATTCTGTCTTCTTAGGTCATAGGCCCAGGAGTGGGCCTGCTGGATCATATGGTAGCAAAACGTTTACCTTGTAGAGGCACCTCCATTCTGTTCTCATTAGTGGCTCTTACCAGGTTACGTCCCACCTGAGGTTGAGGTTATGCTCTTCTCCACAACACCTTCAGCGTTTATTGTTTCTAGTATTTTTGCGGATGTATACTCTGACTCGTGTGAGCTGATACCACTTTGTGGTTGGATTTGCATGTGTCTCATAACCCCTTGAAATTGAACTTTCTGGCATGTCCTTCTTTTCTTCAAACTGTGAGTACCGCTTACCTCTTCAAATTGTTTTTGTGAAGTATGTGTGACACTTAGAAATAGTTTGGCCATTACCTCCCTCAAGACATTTTGAGGGCAGGTTACATTTACAGCCCTCCAGTACTGGTGCATATGAAGTGAACCTTAGCACAGGTTTTAAAGCTGCTGTTGCAGGAAATGGCCAGAGGGCGGCAGCATTTCTGCTTTTCCCAATCTGGTAACTAGGGAAACAGACCATCTAGGCAGTGGTGTTCCTCGGTTATATATTCGAGTGGAGTGTGCCCCCAAAAGCTGATGTCTCCTTACTCATGTTTGTTTTATAACTTGAATTTATAGTTTTTTATTGGAGTCATATTCCATTGTGTGCATGGACCACTTCTTCTTTGTGCATTCCTCTATTGATGGACATTTTCGTAGCTTCCAAGTTTTGGCTATGGTAAATATTGCTGGGGTGCAGGATTGCCACCCTGTGTCGTTTGTTTTTTTGCTGTACGTGGGCCTCTTGCTTCCGTGCACCCTCCCATTGCAGAGCACAGGCTCTGGATGTGCAGGCCCAGCAGCCGTAGCTCACGGCACCAGGCGCTCCGCGGCATGTGTGATCGTCCCTAACCGGGGCATGATCCCGTGTCCCCTGCATTGGCAGGCAGACTCTCAACCACTGTGCCACCAGTGAAAACCAGCCTGTGTCTTTTTGATTCTCATCCCCTCAGGCGATAGGCCCAGCAGTGGGTATGCTTGATTGAATGGGAGCTCAGTATTTACCTTTACAAAGCACCACCTTTTTGTTTTCATTACTGGCTCTTACCATGTCCCACGTTGAACCAAGGGTAGGTACTTCTCCAAAACCCCTTCAGCATTTATTGTTTGCAGAATTTTTGCTGATGGCCATTCTGACTGGTGTGAGCTGATAAGTTTTTGTAATTTGGATTTGCATATCTTTAATACTTCCTAATGTTCAGCATTTTTCCATGCCTTTTTAAATTTCTGGTACAGAAAAACAGAAAACAACAGAGAGTACAATTAACCTCTTGCAATTGTCTTCTTGGATGGTTGCCCTCTTTTGAATTGTTTGGTCAATTTTCGACCCCAGGATTGTTTCTGAGGGCAGGTGTCATTCACAGGCCTGCAATGAGTGTGAAGATTTAGTGACCATTAGCACTGGGTTTAAAGCTGCTGTTGTGGGAAATGGCCACAAGGCGGCAGCATTTCTCCATTCCCAAATCTGGTTACTAGGGCAGCAGAGCCTTTCTGGGACCAATGGAATACAGAAGAAGGCATCCTTGAAGTCTAATAAAGAATAGCATGTCCTGGTGGATCGTAGAATGACCATCAGGGTGTAGGAATTAGGAACTACTGGATGTATATCCTCGGTGGCTTCACTGAGTGTCCTGACATCCTTTACCAGGTCCCCAGCAGCCCACGGGGCTCTCGTGGTCAGGGCAATCGCAGTTTATGGAGCTCACCTGCGCAACTACCCAGCAGCCCATGGGGCTCTCGTGGTCAGGCCCCTCCCAGGATATGGGGCTCACCTGGGCAGGTCCCAGCAGCCCACGGAGCTCTTTTGGTCAGGCCACTCCCAGGATATGGAGCTCACCTGTGCAACTACCCAGCAGCCCATGGGGCTCTCGTGGTCAGGCCCCTCCCAGGATACGGAGCTCCCCTGGGCAGGTACGCCAGCAGGGCTAGGCACACAGGAACCGTGCACATGGCCCGCATTGGAGAGCACCTCAGATCGCCTGTCACTCAGAGCTGACACAGAGCACCTTAGAGCAGGACTTGCACTAACAAACAGCAGCTCCAACAGTTCTGTGACTCTGGGCATCACTCTGTGCGGCCTCCCTCTGCCTGGTCTTCCAGAGACTTCCACTGCAGCCTGGGCACCAGGCCTCTGTCTCCACCCATCAGCCGTCCTCTCCCTGACTCCTGGATTCCTCTCATTAGGAGAGGGTCTTCTTGAAGTTGTCTCCCACTCATGGGCCAGATAAAATGATTAGAAAACAAGCCGGAGCTGCAGCCCCTTGTCTATCCTGACTCTCAGGAGCCCACACGTGTTCCTTGGACCTGGCCGGTTCAGCGAGGTCCAGTTTCTGCAATGTGAGCCCCTGAGGGGTGAGGATTAGCTGAACTGGGCAGCCTGACACTGCCAGCCAGCCCTCCCCAGGTGTGCCTGGGTTGAGGTCAATAGAAACACCACTCCAGGCAGCAAGAGCCCCTGCAGCTGTGCCTGATGCCATATTCTCTGCCCCATCAGCAGACTCGGGGCTGTGCTGGTGGGAGGGAGAGAGGGGCCATGGCTTTGTGGGGGGCCCGGTGTGAGTGGGTCTCTGCTGGACTTTCTGCAGGAGTTGCCAGGCTGCCACCTGCTAAAGAAGAGGATGTGTCACCATACCTTCTGCTGGAATTTCTCCACTGGCAGAGGTGAGGAAGGAAAAAATCTGTTGGGTCTGGGACAGGAGGGGTATCTCAGGCAGGGAAATGGAAAGCTTCCAGAAGAGCGCCCGGTGCCAGGACCATCCTGGCTGTCCTGCAGGCACCAAGTCGGTCTGCATGCTGTCACTGGTGTGGCTCCACGGCCCTTCCTCTAGGCTTTCAAGTCCTTGTACATATTCAGGTGTTTTACTTGGGAAGGGTGGGAACAGTTTAGCAGCAGCTGGCTTGGGGCTCAGCTCACGTTTACTCACAGACGCCTCGGCATGGTCCCCCAGCTTTGCAATGAGGAAGCTGCTTGCGGGGGCGCTGCTGGCTTCATGGTAGATGATTCCCCACCTCTGACCATCTTCAGAATTGTTTACCCCTGGAGCAAGTGCCTGATAGGGTTTTCCTCTGTATAACTGGTTTTCCTCTGTATATTTCTTTTTTTGCTTCAAGGTAGATTTTATTCCTCTTTTATGTATTTATAGATATAAGCATGGAAATAATTCATTCATATAAATACATCTGGTGAAGGGAAACACTTTTATCTGTTTTATTTTTAAATTTTATTTATTTTCCATAATTTTGTAATTTAATTTATTTTTTTTATTTATACGGCAGGATATTATTAGTTATCTATTTTAGACATATACATGTATACAAGTCAATCCCAATCCCGCAACTCATCCCAGCAGCACCACCCCATGGCTTCACCCCTTTGGTGTCCATACGTGTGTTCTCTACCTCTGTGTCTCTATTTCTGCCCTGCCAACCGGTTCATCTGTACCATTTTTCTAGGTTCCACATGTATGCATTATATCTACAATATTTGTTTTTCTCTTTCCGACTTACTTCACTCTGTATGACAGTCTCTAGATCCATCCACGTCTCTACAAATGACCCAGTTTCATTCCTTTGTATGGCTGAGTAATATTCCATTTTATATATGCACCACATCTTTATCCATTCGTCTGGCTGTGGGCATTTAGGTTGCTTCCATTACCTGGCTATGGTAACTAGTTCTGCAATGAACATTGTGGTGAATGGGTCTTTTTGACTTATGGTTTTCTCTGGGTATATGCCCAGAAGTGGGATTGCTGGATCATATGGTAATTCTATCTTTAGTTTTTTAAGGAACGTCCATACTGTTCTCCATAGTGACTGTATCACTTTACATTCCCACCAATAGTGGAAGAGGGTTCCTTTTCTCCACACCCTCCCCAGCATTTGTTGTTTGTAGATTTTCTGATGATGCCCATTCTAACAGGTGTGAGGTGATACCTCATTGTAGTTTTGATTTGCATTTCTCTAATAATGAGAGATGTTGAGCAGCATTTCATGTGCGTCTTGGCCATCTCTGTGTCTTCTTTGAAGAAGTGTCTATTTAGATCTTCTAGCCATTTTTGTATTGGGTTGTTTGTTTTTTTAAGATTAAGCTGCATGAGCTGTTTCTATATATTGGAGATTAAACCTTTGTCCATTGATTCGTTTGCAAATGTTTTCTCCCGTTCTGAGGGTTGCCTTTTTCCATTCCCGTTTTTTAACAAAAAAGAAAGAAAGAAAAAGAAGCAGAACACAAATGTGTGTAAAATATGCCTCTTGAAACTGTCGTTTTGAAATATGAACGTCTTTTGTATTTTGGGGTCGATATACGACCCCAGGATTTGTTTTCAGGGCAGGTGTCATTTACAGGCCTGCAATTCTTTTGAATATCAAGTGACCATTAGCGCTGGGATTAAAGCTGCTGTTGTGTGAAACGGCCACAAGGTGGCAGCAGTTCTCCTTTACCAAATCTGGTTACTAGGACAACAGAGCCTCAATGCAAGTCGTGTTCTAGCTTGTAATTTAGAATGGAATGTGCCAGGTAAAAGCCCCTTACGTTTGTCTCACTACTTCTTGTTCGTACTTTTAATTTAATTTTTATTTCTTATCACAACAAGTTGGATTACAATGTTTGGCTTGTTGTAGGTGTGCAAGATGTGGTTCTTTGACACATATACATATGTCTGTTCTTCCTGGGATCCTTTGCCCATGTACGTTATGACAGAATGTTGAGTAGTCTTCTCTTGGTATTCCGTAGGTGTTTGGTGATTATATATTTCACCTGTGTTTGTATATGTCCGTGAAGCGCAATATCCTAATGTATGCAATCCTCACACCTTTCCATTGGGGAACCATCAGTTTGTTTAATGAATCTGTCATTGCCCTTCTCTGTGGAAATATCTTCACTGGTGTCAATTTTTCAGTAACACCTATAAGTGATATCATACGATATGTGTCTTTCTGTTTCTGACTTACTACAAGTCACGTGATTACCTCTAGCCTCATCTACGGTGCTGCAAATGGCACTGTGTCCTTTTTTTCCTTGGCTAATATTCTGTCTGTATATGGACCGGTTCTTCTTTGTCCGCTCATCTGTTGATGGACTTTTTGGTTGCTTCCATGTCATGGCTATTGTAATGCTGCGGCAATGCACATTTGCCTGCCTGTGTCTTTCCAATTCTGTCTTCTTAGGTCATAGGCCCAGGAGTGGGCCTGCTGGATCATATGGTAGAAAAACGTTTACCTTGTAGAGGCACCTCCATTCTGTTCTCATTAGTGGCTCTTACCAGGTTACATCCCACCTGAGGTTGAGGTTATGCTCTTCTCCACAACACCTTCAGCGTTTATTGTTTCTAGTATTTTTGCGGATGTATACTCTGACTCGTGTGAGCTGATACCACTTTGTGGTTGGATTTGCATGTGTCTCATAACCCCTTGAAATTGAACTTTCTGGCATGTCCTTCTTTTCTTCAAACTGTGAGTACCGCTTACCTCTTCAAATTGTTTTTGTGAAGTATGTGTGACACTTAGAAATAGTTTGGCCATTACCTCCCTCAAGACATTTTGAGGGCAGGTTACATTTACAGCCCTCCAGTACTGGTGCATATGAAGTGAACCTTAGCACAGGTTTTAAAGCTGCTGTTGCAGGAAATGGCCAGAGGGCGGCAGCATTTCTGCTTTTCCCAATCTGGTAACTAGGGAAACAGACCATCTAGGCAGTGGTGTTCCTCGGTTATATATTCGAGTGGAGTGTGCCCCCAAAAGCTGATGTCTCCTTACTCATGTTTGTTTTATAACTTGAATTTATAGTTTTTTATTGGAGTCATATTCCATTGTGTGCATGGACCACTTCTTCTTTGTGCATTCCTCTATTGATGGACATTTTCGTAGCTTCCAAGTTTTGGCTATGGTAAATATTGCTGGGGTGCAGGATTGCCACCCTGTGTCGTTTGTTTTTTTGCTGTACGTGGGCCTCTTGCTTCCGTGCACCCTCCCATTGCAGAGCACAGGCTCTGGATGTGCAGGCCCAGCAGCCGTAGCTCACGGCACCAGGCGCTCCGCGGCTTGTGTGATCGTCCCTAACCGGGGCATGATCCCGTGTCCCCTGCATTGGCAGGCAGACTCTCAACCACTGTGCCACCAGTGAAAACCAGCCTGTGTCTTTTTGATTCTCATCCCCTCAGGCGATAGGCCCAGCAGTGGGTATGCTTGATTGAATGGGAGCTCAGTATTTACCTTTACAAAGCACCACCTTTTTGTTTTCATTACTGGCTCTTACCATGTCCCACGTTGAACCAAGGGTAGGTACTTCTCCAAAACCCCTTCAGCATTTATTGTTTGCAGAATTTTTGCTGATGGCCATTCTGACTGGTGTGAGCTGATAAGTTTTTGTAATTTGGATTTGCATATCTTTAATTCTTCCTAATGTTCAGCATTTTTCCATGCCTTTTTAAATTTCTGGTACAGAAAAACAGAAAACAACAGAGAGTACAATTAACCTCTTGCAATTGTCTTCTTGGATGGTTGCCCTCTTTTGAATTGTTTGGTCAATTTTCGACCCCAGGATTGTTTCTGAGGGCAGGTGTCATTCACAGGCCTGCAATGAGTGTGAAGATTTAGTGACCATTAGCACTGGGTTTTAAGCTGCTGTTGTGGGAAATGGCCACAAGGCGGCAGCATTTCTCCATTCCCAAATCTGGTTACTAGGGCAGCAGAGCCATTCTGGGAACAATGGAATACAGAAGAAGGCATCCTTGAAGTCTAATACAGAATAGCATGTCCTTGTGGACGGTAGAATGACCAGCAGGGTGTAGGAATTAGGAACTACTGGATGTATATCCTCGGTGGCTTCACTGAGTGTCCTGACATCCTTTACCAGGTCCCCAGCAGCCCACGGAGCTCTCGTGGTCAGGGCAATCGCAGTTTATGGAGCTCACCTGCACAACTACCCAGCAGCCCATGGGGCTCTCGTGGTCAGGCCCCTCCCAGGATATGGGGCTCACCTGGGCAGGTCCCAGCAGCCCACGGAGCTCTTTTGGTCAGGCCACTCCCAGGATATGGAGCTCACCTGTGCAA